>NW_024059674.1:320772-348272 GCF_016432855.1 Salvelinus namaycush | reverse complement strand
AACCCCAGGACTCTGGTACCTCTACTATACAGTAATAACACAGCTATATATATTAACTATACATAACCCTTAATAACCCTTAATAACCCCAGGACTCTGGTAACTCTACTATACAGTAAGAACACAGCTATATATATTAACTATACATAACCCTTAATAACCCTTAATAACCCCAGGACTCTGGTACCTCTACTACACAGTAAGAACACAGCTATATATATTAACTATACATAACCCTTAATAACCCTTAATAACCCCAGGACTCTGGTACCTCTACTATACAGTAAGAACACAGCTATATACATTGCTCAAAAAAATAAAGGGAACACTTAAACAACACAATGTAACTCCAAGTCAATCACACTTCTGTGAAATCAAACTGTCCACTTAGGAAGCAACACTGATTGACAATAAATTTCACATGCTGTTGTGCAAATGGAATAGACAAAAGGTGGAAATTATAGGCAATTAGCAAGACACCCCCAATAAAGGAATGGTTCTGCAGGTGGTGACCACAGACCACTTCTCAGTTCCTATGCTTCCTGGCTGATGTTTTGGTCACTTTTGAATGCTGGCGGTGCTTTCACTCTAGTGGTAGCATGAGACGGAGTCTACAACCCACACAAGTGGCTCAGGTAGTGCAGTTCATCCAGGATGGCACATCAATGCGAGCTGTGGCAAAAAGGTTTGCTGTGTCTGTCAGCGTAGTGTCCAGAGCATGGAGGCGCTACCAGGAGACAGGCCAGTACATCAGGAGACGTGGAGGAGGCCGTAGGAGGGCAACAACCCAGCAGCAGGACCGCTACCTCCGCCTTTGTGCAAGGAGGAGCACTGCCAGAGCCCTACAAAATGACCTCCAGCAGGCCACAAATGTGCATGTGTCAGCATATGGTCTCACAAGGGGTCTGAGGATCTCATCTCGGTACCTAATGGCAGTCAGGCTACCTCTGGCGAGCCCATTGAGGGCTGTGCGGCCCCCCAAAGAAATGCCACCCCACACCATGACTGACCCACCGCCAAACCGGTCATGCTGGAGGATGTTGCAGGCAGCAGAACGTTCTCCACGGCGTCTCCAGACTCTGTCACGTCTGTCACATGTGCTCAGTGTGAACCTGCTTTCATCTGTGAAGAGCACAGGGCGCCAGTGGCGAATTTGCCAGTCTTGGTGTTCTCTGGCAAATGCCAAATGTCCTGCACGGTGTTGGGCTGTGAGCACAACCCCCACCTGTGGACGTCGGGCCCTCATACCACCCTCATGGAGTCTGTTTCTGACCATTTGAGCAGACACATGCCCATTTGTGGCCTGCTGGAGGTCATTTTGCAGGGCTCTGGCAGTGCACCTCCTTGCACAAAGGCGGAGGTAGCGGTCCTGCTGCTGGGTTGCTGCCCTCCTACGGCCTCCTCCACGTCTCCTGATGTACTGGCCTGTCTCCTGGTAGCGCCTCCATGCTCTGGACACTACGCTGACAGACACAGCAAACCTTTTTGCCACAGCTCGCATTGATGTGCCATCCTGGATGAACTGCACTACCTGAGCCACTTGTGTGGGTTGTAGACTCCGTCTCATGCTACCACTAGAGTGAAAGCACCGTCAGCATTCAAAAGTGACCAAAACATCAGCCAGGAAGCATAGGAACTGAGAAGTGGTCTGTGGTCACCACCTGCAGAACCACTCCTTTATTGGGGGTGTCTTGCTAATTGCCTATAATTTCCACCTTTTGTCTATTCCATTTGCACAACAGCATGTGAAATGTATTGTCAATCAGTGTTGCTTCCTAAGTGGACAGTTTGATTTCACAGAAGTGTGATTGACTTGGAGTTACATTGTGTTGTTTAAGTGTTCCCTTTATTTTTTTGAGCAGTGTATATTAACTATACATAACCCTTAATAACCCCAGGACTCTGGTACCTCTACTATACAGTAAAAACACAGCTATATATATTAACTATACATAACCCTTAATAACCCCAGGTCTCTGGTACCTCTACTATACAGTAAGAACACAGCTATATATATTAACTATACATAACCCTTAATAACCCTTAATAACCCCAGGACTCTGGTAACTCTACTATACAGTAATAACACAGCTAAATATATTAACTATACATAACCCTTAATAACCCCCAGGACTCTGGTACCTCTACTATACAGTAAGAACACAGCTATATATATTAACTATACATAACTCTTAATAACCCCAGGTCTCTGGTACCTCTACTATACAGTAAGAACACAGCTAAATATATTAACTATACATAACCCTTAATAACCCCAGGTCTCTGGTACCTCTACTATACAGTAAAAACACAACTATATATATTACCTTAACCCTTAATAACCCCAGGACTCTGGTACCTCTACTACACAGTAAGAACACAGCTATATATATTAACTATACATAACCCTTAATAACCCTTAATAACCCCAGGACTCTGGTACCTCTACTACACAGTAAGAACACGGCTATATTAACTATACATAACCCTTAATAACCCTTAATAACCCCAGGACTCTGGTACCTCTACTACACAGTAATAACACAGCTATATATATTAACTATACATAACCCTTAATAACCCTAACCCAGGACTCTGGTACCTCTACTATACAGTAATAACACAGCTATATATATTAACTATACATAACCCTTAATAACCCTTAATAACCCCAGGACTCTGGTACCTCTACTATACAGTAAGAACACAGCTATATATATTAACTATACATAACCCTTAATAACCCTTAATAACCCCAGGTCTCTGGTACCTCTACTATACAGTAAGAACACAGCTACATATATTAACTATACATAACCCTTAATAACCCCAGGACTCTGGTACCTCTACTACACAGTAAGAACACAGCTATATATATTAACTATACATAACCCTTAAAAACCCTTAATAACCCCCAGGACTCTGGTAACTCTACTACACAGGAAGAACACAGCTAAATATATTAACTATACATAACCCTTAATAACCCCAGGACTCTGGTACCTCTACTATACAGTAAGAACACAGCTATATATATTAACTATACATAACCCTTAATAACCCTTAATAACCCCAGGTCTCTGGTACCTCTACTATACAGTAAGAACACAACTATATATATTACCTATACATAACCCTTAATAACCCCAGGTCTCTGGTACCTCTACTATACAGTAAGAACACAGCTATATATATTAACTATACATAACCCTTAATAACCCTTAATAACCCCAGGACTCTGGTACCTCTACTACACAGTAAGAACACGGCTATATTAACTATACATAACCCTTAATAACCCTTAATAACCCCAGGACTCTGGTACCTCTACTACACAGTAATAACACAGCTATATATATTAACTATACATAACCCTTAATAACCCTAACCCAGGACTCTGGTACCTCTACTATACAGTAATAACACAGCTACATATATTAACTATACATAACCCTTAATAACCCTTAATAACCCCAGGTCTCTGGTACGACTACTATACAGTAAGAACACAGCTATATATATTAACTATACATAACCCTTAACCCTTAATAACCCTAACCCAGGACTCTGGTACCTCTACTATACAGTAATAACACAGCTACATATATTAACTATACATAACCCTTAATAACCCCAGGTCTCTGGTACCTCTACTATACAGTAAAAACACAACTATATATATTAACTATACATAACCCTTAATAACCCTTAATAACCCCAGGACTCTGGTACCTCTACTATACAGTAAGAACACAGCTATATATATTAACTATACATAACCCTTAATAACCCCAGGACTATGGTACCTCTACTATACAGTAATAACACAGCTATATATATTAACTATACATAACCCTTAATAACCCCAGGACTCTGGTACCTCTACTATACAGTAAGAACACAGCTATATATATTAACTATACATAACCCTTAATAACCCCAGGACTATGGTACCTCTACTATACAGTAATAACACAACTACAGTAATTATTAAAGATAATGAGGGTATTTTTTAAGGACTTGGGACAGTATCACTCCTTTCGTATTTATATATGTTAGGCTTTGTTGATGAGATGGTAAAGTGTTGGATAAAGGAGCAAAATAAATAAATACAGTAGGGAAAGAGGTAGTTGTTTGGGCTAAATTTATAGATGAGCTATGTACAGGTGCAGTGATCTGTGAGCTGCTCTGACAGCTGGTGCTTAAAGCTAGTGAGGGAGGTAAGTGTTGGATAAAGATTGTCCCGTGGGGCTCCGTTGGTAGTGGACGTGCTTGCAACGCCAGGGTTGTGACGCCAGGGTTGTGGGTTCGATTCCCACGGCGGACCAGTACGTAAAACTCTGTGCTCTCACTACTGTAAGTGGACAAGAGTTTTATTTAAATGAAGGACTAAAATGTACCAGATGATTGGGAGGCGGAGTCTAACCAGCTGGAAACACTGGACCGCACAGGACACAACTAGTAGGAAATCTGGGTAATGACAATAGAATGTGATGGTAGTTACAAGGCTTTTGTTTCAGGCTGGACCATGGCACTTACACTGAGTGTACAAAACTTTAGGAACACCTTCCTGATATTGAGTTACACCCCCCTTTTGCCCTCAGAACAGCCTCGATTTGTCGGGGTATGGACTCTACAAGGTGTCGAAAGCGTTCCACAGGGATGCTGGCCCATGTTGACTCCAATGCTTCCCACAGTTGTGTCAAGTTTGCTGGATGTCCTTTGGGTGGTGGACCATTCCTGATACACACAGGAAACTGTTGCGCAGGAAAAACCCAGCAGCCTACCAAACCCTGTTCAAAGACACTTAAATATTTTTTCTTGTCCTTTCACCCTCTGAATGGCACACATACACAATCCATGTCTCAATTGTCTCAAGGCTTAAAAATCCTTCTTTAACCCGTCTCCTCCCCTTCATCTGCACTGATTGAAGTGGATTTAACAAGTGACATCAATAAGGGATCATAGCTTTTACCTGGATTCACCTGGTCAGTCTGTGTCATGGAAAGAGCAGGTGTTCTTAATGTTTTGTTCAGTGTATAATTCACGTGCTGAATATTGAATCTCTCCTGTCTGTTCTCTCTCTCTCTCCCTCCCTCTCTCTCCCTCTTTCCCCAACTTCCCTTCTCTCTCTCTGTCTCTGTGTGTCTCCTCTCTCAGGGTGATTCTATCCGTAGTAAAGGAGAAGAGTTGAGGCTCAAGGCTCCTCTAGAGCACATCAACCTTCACCTGAGAGAAGGAGCTGTCGTACCTACACAGGTAAACAGACAATGCATCGTCAAGTAGCTGGATCATCCATATTATTGGGGCTCCCGAGGAGGTGCAGCGGTCTAAGGAATCTCAGTGCTAGAGGTGTTACTACAGACCCTGGTTCGATTCCAGGCTGTATTACAACCGGCTGTGATTGGGAGTCCCATAGGGCGGCGCACAATTGGCCCAGCGTCATTAGGGTTTGGCTGTCATTGTAAATAAGAATTTGTTCCTAACTGACTTGCCCAGTTAAATAAAGGTTAAGTCAGAATAATGATGACTACTGAGTTTCTATCTATCTACTGAGTTTCTGGAGGGTGGATGGTCAGGCATCTATATCGAAATAATAAATCACTGTGTATGTCTCTCTGTTCCTCTGTCTCTCTCCTTCGTTCTCTCTGTGTGTGTCTCTCTTTGTGTCTGTGTGTGTCTCTCTGTGTCTGTGTCTCTCTCTGTCTCTGTGTGTCTCTCTCTCTGTCTGTCTCTCTCTCTCTCTGTCTGTCTCTCTTTGTCTCTGTGTCTGTGTCTCTCTCTCTCTCTCTCTCTCTCTCTCTGTGTGTGTCTCTGTCTCTCTTTGTCTCTGTGTCTGTGTCTCTCTCTCTCTCTCTCTGTGTGTCTCTCCCTTTGTAGCGTCCCAACACAACCCTGTTTGTGAGCAGTGGTCAGCCGCTCCACCTCGTGTCCAGTCTGTCTGAAGACGGCTCGGCCGGAGGAGAGCTATTCTGGGACGACGGAGAGAGCATCGACACCTTGGAGACCGACCAGTACGCTCACATAGTGTTCACTGTGGTGAAGGTACGCTCCGACCACTACAGACCAGTACGCTCACATATTGTTCACTGTGGTGAAGATACGCTCCAACCGCTACAGACCAGTACGTCACATAGTGTTCACTGTGGTGAAGGTACGCTCCAACCACTACAGACCAGTACGATCACATAGTGTTCACTGTGGTGAAGGTACGCTCCAACCGCTACAGACCAGTACGTCACATAGTGTTCACTGTGGTGAAGGTACGCTCCAACCACTACAGACCAGTACGCTCACATAGTGTTCACTGTGGTGAAGGTACGCTCCAACCGCTACAGACCAGTACGTCACATAGTGTTCACTGTGGTGAAGGTACGCTCCAACCGCTACAGACCAGTACGTCACATAGTGTTCACTGTGGTGAAGGTACGCTCCAACCGCTACAGACCAGTACGTCACATAGTGTTCACTGTGGTGAAGGTACGCTCCAACCACTACAGACCAGTACGTCACATAGTGTTCACTGTGGTGAAGGTACGCTCCAACCACTACAGACCAGTACGCTCACATAGTGTTCACTGTGGTGAAGGTACGCTCCAACCGCTACAGACCAGTACGTCACATAGTGTTCACTGTGGTGAAGGTACGCTCCAACCGCTACAGACCAGTACGTCACATAGTGTTCACTGTGGTGAAGGTACGCTCCAACCGCTACAGACCAGTACGTCACATAGTGTTCACTGTGGTGAAGGTACGCTCCAACCACTACAGACCAGTACGTCACATAGTGTTCACTGTGGTGAAGGTACGCTCCAACCACTACACAACCATAATACAACACAACCACTTGATAAACTACTGTACACAGTGACTACTGTCGAACAATATAGCCATGACAGCGGGTTCAACCACTACAAACGCTGTAGCCATGACAGCGGGTTCAACCACTACAAACGCTGTAGCCATGGTAGCGGGTTCAACCACTACTAACGCTGTAGCCATGGTAGCGGGTTCAACCACTACTAACGCTGTAGCCATGGTAGCGGGTTCAACCACTACTAACGCTGTAGCCATGGTAGCGGGTTCAACCACTACTAACGCTGTAGCCATGGTAGCGGGTTCAACCACTACTAACGCTGTAGCCATGGTAGCGGGTTCAACCACTACTAACGCTGTAGCCATGGTAGCGGGTTCAACCACTACTAACGCTGTAGCCATGGTAGCGGGTTCAACCACTACTAACGCTGTAGCCATGGTAGCGGGTTCAACCACTACTAACGCTGTAGCCATGGTAGCGGGTTCAACCACTACTAACGCTGTAGCCATGGTAGCGGGTTCAACCACTACTAACGCTGTAGCCATGGTAGCGGGTTCAACCACTACTAACGCTGTAGCCATGGTAGCAGTTTCAACCACTACTAACGCTGTAGCCATGGTAGCGGTTTCAACCACTACTAACGCTGTAGCCATGGTAGCGGTTTCAACCACTACTAACGCTGTAGCCATGGTAGCGGGTTCAACCACTACTAACGCTGTAGCCATGGTAGCGGGTTCAACCACTACTAACGCTGTAGCCATGGTAGCGGGTTCAACCACTACTAACGCTGTAGCCTTCACCTCTTCTCTTCCGATTGTGTTCTAGAACACGATGACATCGGAGGTGCTGCACGACCACGTGGAGGCTTCCTACATCACCGTGGAAACAGCCTCCTTCTACGGCGTGAAGGCGGAGCCTACCAGGGTCACGGTCAACTCCCAGGATGCTGCATTCAGCTACAGAGCCAATCAGGTGAGGCTTGGAGTCAGAGGTTAAGTGTTTTTTAAAGTTCAGATAATGTTTTAGAGCAGCCATACTCACAATAAAAAATTTTTTTTAAAGGAATGTAGGGACCTCCCGAGTGGCGCAGCGGTCTAAGGCATTGATCAGTGCTAGAGGCGCCACTACAGATCCGGGTTCGATCCCGGGTCGTCCGGGTTAGGGGAGGGTTTGGCCGGCTGGGATGTCCTTGTCTCATCGCGCTCTAGCGACTCCTTGTGGCGGGCCGGGCGCAGTGCACGCTGACTTCGTTAACCAGCTGGTACAGTGTTTCCTCCGACTGTGTCAGGAAGCAGTGCGGCTTGGCGGGGTCGTGTTTCGGAGGACGCACGGCTCTCGACCTTCGCCTCTCCCGAGTCCTTACTGGAGTTGCAGCGATGGGACAGGACTGTAACTACCAATTGTCTATCATGAAGAAGAGGAATGCAGTCGGGCTTTCAATTGAATGCTGTTGAGAGTTGTAATAGTAGAAAAGCACAAGGTGCCATTTGTAAATGTAGTAGTAGTGCACGGACAGTTATCCTCTGATATCATTCACTGACAGACCTTAGACAGCTGTCTGTCAGGAATCTCCAGTCTGATGTCATCCACTGACAGACCTTAGACAGCTGTCTGGAACCTGTCAGGAATCTCCAGTCTGATGTCATCCACTGACAGACCTTAGACAGCTGTCTGGAACCTGTCAGGAATCTCCAGTCTGATGTCATCCACTGACAGACCTTAGACAGCTGTCTGGAACCTGTCAGGAATCTCCAGTCTGATGTCATCCACTGACAGACCTTAGACAGCTGTCTGGAACCTGTCAGGAATCTCCAGTCTGATGTCATCCACTGACAGACAGCTGTCTGGAACCTGTCAGGAATCTCCAGTCTGATGTCATCCACTGACAGACCTTAGACAGCTGTCTGGAACCTGTCAGGAATCTCCAGTCTGATGTCATCCACTGACAGACCTTAGACAGCTGTCTGGAACCTGTCAGGAATCTCCAGTCTGATGTCATCCACTGACAGACCTTAGACAGCTGTCTGGAACCTGTCAGGAATCTCCAGTCTGATGTCATCCACTGACAGACAGCTGTCTGGAACCTGTCAGGAATCTCCAGTTGATCTACGACTAGCCCATGTTACATAGATAGCTGCTTATTCCAACTTCCCAAATACACTGTTGTTGTTAAGTCAACGGGTATCATTTGAACACAGGTAAGACACGGTAAACTGGGTAGATTTGCAGGAAATTACCTTAGACCTAAAAAATATACACTACATGCTGTCCAACATCTCATTCCAAAATCATTAATATGGAGTTGGTCCCCCCCTTTGCTGCTATAACAGCCTCCACTCTTCTTTTTAAATTGTTTTATGCATTTATTTTTTTGTACTTTGACCCCTTTTTCTCCCCAATGTCGTGATATCCAATTGGTAGTTAGTCTTGTCCCATCACTGCAACTCACGTACGGACTCGGGAGAGGCCAAGGTCGAGCGCCGTGCGTCCTCTGAAACACAACCCCGCCAAGTCCCACTGCTTCTTGACACACTGGTCACTTAACCCGGAAGCCAACCGCACCAATGTGTCGGAGGAAACGCCGTACACCTGGCGACCATGTCAGCGTGGCCCGCCACAGGAGTCACTAGAGCGCGATGGGACAAGGACATCCCAGCCGGTCAAAACCTCCCCTAACCCGGACGACGCTGGGCCAATTGTGCGTCACCTCATGGGTCTCCCAATGCGACACATGCAGTGCCTTAGACTGCTCTGCCACTCGGGAGACCCCCAGCTTCCACCCTTCTGGGAAGGCTTTCCACTAGATGTTGGAACACTGCTGCGGGGACTGGCTTCCATTCAGCCACAAGAGCATTAGTGAGGTTGGGCGATTAGGCCTGGCTCACAGTCAGCACTCCAATTCATCACAAAGGTGTTCGATGGGGTTGAGGTCAGGGCTCTGTACAGGCCAGTCATGTTCTTCCAAACCATTTCTGAATGGACCTCGCTTTGTGCACGGGGGGCATTGTCATGCTGAGACAGGAAAGGGCCTTCCCCAAACTGTTGGAAGCACAGAATCATCTAGAATGTCATTGTATGCTGTAGCGTTGAGATTTTCTTTCACTGGAACTAAGGAGCCCGAACCATGAAAAACAGCCCCAGACCATTATTGCTCCTCCACCAAACTTTACAGTTGTCACTATGCATTGGGGGAGGTAGAGATTTATTGGCATCCACCAAACCCAGATTCGTCCGTCGGACTGCCAGATGGTGAAGCGTGATTCATCACTCTAGAGAACGTGTTTCCACTGCTCCAGAGTCCAATGGTGGCCAGCTTTACACCACTCCAGCCGACACTTGGTATTGCGCATGGTGATCTTAGGCTTGTGTGCGGCTGCTCGCCCATGGAAACTCATTTCATGAAGCTCCTGACAAACAGTTCTTGTGCTGACGTTGCTTCCAGAGGTAGTTTGGAACTCGGTAGTGAGTGTTGCAGCCGAGGACAGATGATTTGTACCCGCTACAGCACTCGGCGGTCCCGCTCCGTGAGCTTGTGTGGTCTACCACTTCACAGCTGAGCCGTTGTTGCTCCTAGATGTTTCCACTTCACAATAACAGCACGCAGTTAGTTGACCGGGGAAGCTCTAGCAGGGCTGAAATTTGACTAACTGACTTTTTGAAAGGTGGCATCCTATGACGGTGCCACGTTGAAAGTCACCGAGCTCTTCAGTAAGTCTTTTCTACTGCCAATGTTTGTCTATGGAGATTGCAAGGCTGTGTGCTCGATTTTATACACCTGTCAGCAGGGGGTGTGGCTGAAATAGCTGTGTGTGTGTTTGTTTCCACCAACAAAAGGTGTGTGAACAGTTTAGGATCGTGAGCTGGGGGTTTGTTAGTTCACCGACAAGACTGATACATGACAATGTCCATCCTGACCTTTGCCCCCTAGGAAATGTGTGAGTTGACTAGTAGTAGTTGAATCTCCCCATGTTTAGTGAAAATGATATCTGTGGTTTGTTATTAATGTATCTCTCTCTGTTTCTCCATTTTGTCTCCCTCCCTCTAGGTGTTGACTGTAACAGACCTAGGACTGAATCTCAGCCAGAACTTCACCATCAGTTGGATCTAACAGGTTTTCCCAAAAATGGGAATTCTGACCTTTTGGAATGTTGATGGTTTCCCTGACGGTCTCTACTGCTTTACTCCCCATGTCTGTGTCCCAAATGGCACCCTATTCCCTATATAGTGCACTACTAATGACCAGGGCCCTTGTGTATAGGGTGCCATTTGAGACAGGTATGGTCTCTGTGAAGCTTTATAGTGGTGGTGATGACAGTATTTATTTTAGCTGATTTTATGGTATAAACATCTATGAAAAATGACATTTTATATAGTATTTAACTGATAAATGTCTATAATAATGCCTCCACCACACAGTGTAACCAGCCCACAGTACAGCCAGACCCGGTTACCGGGATTTACCTCCCAAAACCACTCCCTTTTCCCGGGATTAATAACATTGAGACACTGATAAATGGTGTTAAATGATATGCCCTGTCTGAATCTGGCTTCTCTACGGCCTCTGCATAATGAATCAGCGATCGGGGTGGGGGACAGACGGGCCGTCTCGGGGTGGGGGACAGACGGCCCGTCTCGGGGTGGTGGGGGACAGACGGCCCGTCTCGGGGTGGTGGGGGACAGACGGCCCGTCTCGGGGTGGTGGGGGACAGGCGGCCCGTCTCGGGGTGGTGGGGGACAGGCGGCCCGTCTCGGGGCGGGGGACAGGCGGCCCGTCTCGGGGCGGGGGACAGGCGGCCCGTCTCGGGGCGGGGGACAGGCGGCCCGTCTCGGGGCGGGGGACAGGCGGCCCGTCTCGGGGGTGGGGGACAGGAGTGTAGACGTATCATCTCATCATGGTAGCTTTTTTTCATGTGACAGGTAGGCCTACATTTGCTGAGGCACAGTCTATGCTACAGTAATATAAAGACTGAATAAGTATCTAATTTACCCATCTCTATCTGGCTATCAGGGTCACCTTGTTTTTAATTGTAAAGATTATTATTTGTATTTCAGCTGCAGAGTTTTAAAACTGCCTGTCACTCGAATATCGTTGCTTTAAATCAGTGCACGAAATATTATGAAAGGTATTTGTCAGCCTGCTAATTATACGTAAGGCCCTATTATATTTCAAAGTTAAAATAAAATCCGCTAGCCTATACTACTAGCCGCATGTTCTCTCCCTGCTTTATCGTGGTTTGAACGATGTCATTCCAGTCCATATAATACAGTATAATGCAGTAATACAGTATAATACAGTACAGTAATACAGTATAATGCAGTACAGTAATACAGTATAATGCAGTACAGTAATACAGTATAATGCAGTACAGTAATACAGTATAATGCAGTACAGTAATACAGTATAATGCAGTACAGTAATACAGTATAATGCAGTACAGTAATACAGTATAATGCAGTACAGTAATACAGTATAATGCAGTACAGTACAATATAATGCAGTATAATGCAGTCCATATAATACAGTATAATGCAGTACATATAATACAGTATAATGCAGTACAGTAATACAGTATAATGCAGTACAGTAATACAGTATAATGCAGTACAGTAATACAGTACAATGCAGTACAGTAATACAGTTCACACTCAAAAAGCCTACTGGAGCTAGTTTCATTTATTTACCCAACAGAGGATATAGCTAGCTACATCTATGGGTTATATATCTAGCTACATCTATGGGCTATATATCTAGCTACATCTATGGGCTATATAGCTAGCTACATCTATGGGCTATATAGCTAGCTACATCTATGGGCTATATAGCTAGCTACATCTATGGGCTATATAGCTAGCTACATCTATGGGCTTTATAGCTAGCTACATCTATGGGCTATATAGCTAGCTACATCTATGGGCTATATAGCTAGCTACATCTATGGGCTATATATCTAGCTACATCTATGGGCTTTTCTGTTTTTCTGTCGTGCAGTAGCCTATATCATATATGTATTGGATAACGGCACAATATTTTGGCCTTTTTTGGGCTTGGGCTCGGGCTCATGAAATGTCTTTAATGTAGGGCTCGTCAGGCTTGAATTTTTAATCAAAGCTCTAATCAAATCCAGACAGGCCTGTTTATAATGCTTTTGAATGACCGTTCCGGTTTGGACTGGAAATACCGGTTTAGCCGGTAGGAAAGTGATTTATTCTCAGGATGGAACATTTGTAAAATACTGTTAAAATATTCAACCGTAAGCCAGATGGCAGCATTAGTTTGAAAGGCCTCCTGTGTATTTTACTGGTTAGTAGTAGAATATGAAGTCTAGGAGTGCTGCCACTGGTCATTACTACAGTAAAGAGACAACTTTTATTTGCTGTTTTCATTTCTCAGAGGAAAGGTGAAGATGTGCAATAAAAAGGAACCTTTTCTTTCCCTCAGAACAAGACTAGAATGGAGGTGAAATGGATGTTTGTGTCTTTGGGGAGTTTCATGATAATAATCAGTGATTGTTGTTGTTGATCCTGATATGTACATATTGTTGTTATTGATCCTGATATGTACATATTGTTGTTATTGATCCTGATATGTACATATTGTTGTTGCCAAGCTTGTTTGCACTGAATCAGGACGTATTGAAGGTACAGGGAAGTGCCTTACGAATGATCAAACTGTGTCTCTTCTACAGCTCTGTTTTAACTCTGTTCTAGAATTCTAGTTTCAGAACCCCTCTAGAACAGCTCTGTTTTAACTCTGTTCTAGAATTCTAGTTTCAGAACCCCTCTAGAACAGCTCTGTTTTAACTCTGTTCTAGAATTCTAGTTTCAGAACCCCTCTAGAACAGCTCTGTTTTAACTCTGTTCTAGAATTCTAGTTTCAGAACAGCTCTACATTGTTCTAAAACTACAATTCTAGTTTCAGTTGGTTTTCTAACTGCTTTACTGTGTCTCTAAAACAGGGTCTCTAAAACACTGATTAATAATAATGAGGCTTTTTAAAGTCTTGTCAAGCTTTCTTAGACATACAGTTGTCTTTACTAGATCATGAAAGAGGATCGTAGTTGACATTTTAAGTATTATGGTAATGCGACATTTGAAATTGATTGGTTGAAATGTTTTGACAAATTTGTCCTATTTTATTCAAATGTTTTGATTTAAGTGGTAAAATGAAGACTATGTAAGGGAAGACATATTTTCAGAGTGAAAGATTATTTATCTTGCCTTATGTTGGTCAGTTCTGCCAGTGGGGTGTATCTATCTGAATATTACAATGACTGTTGATGCTGTAAGGCCTCTCCATCTCCATGTGTGTTCAGTTGACGTGCTCAGACATGCTCATTTCAACTGATGACTTGATTAAATATGAATCCTGACTCCCATGTGTCTGATTGGATCTGTTTCTCCAGTGGACGGATTGGATGGGAGGGACGTATATGACCTGGGTGTCATTTAGTTTCATCCAGGTATTACTACTGCTTGGCTGGAGCATAATCCTGCACCCATCAAATATGCCTTTTTATTAAAATCAAATGTATTTATATAGCCCTTCTTACATCAGCTGATATCTCAAAGTGCTGTACAGAAACCCAGCCTAAAACCCCAAACGGCAAGCAATGCAGGTGTAGAAGCACAGTGGCTAGGAAAAACTCCCTAGAAAGGCCGAAACCTAGAGAGGAACCAGGCTATGAGGGGTGGCCAGTCCTCTTCTGGCTGTGCCGGGTGGAGATAACAGAACATGGCCAAGATGTTCAAATGTTCATAAATAAAAAGTGTCTTTACCGCTCCTGCTGTCTCTAGAGAGTTGAAAACAGCAGGTCTGGGACAGGTTGCACGTCCGGTGAACAGGTCAGGGTTCCATAGCCGCAGGCAGAACAGTTGAAACTGGAGCAGCAGCACGGCCAGGTGGACTGGGGACAGCAAGGAGTCATCATGCCAGGTAGTCCTGAGGCATGGTCCTAGGGCTCAGGTCCTCCGAAAGAAAGAGAATTAGAGAGCATACTTAAATTCACACAGGACACTGGATAAGACAGGAGAAATACTCCAGTTATAACAGACTGACCCTAGCCCCCCGACACGTAAACTACTGCAGCATAAATACTGGAGGCTGAGACAGGAGGGGTCAGGAGACACTGTGGCCCCATCCGATGATACCCCCGGACAGGGCCAAACAGGCAGGATATAACCCCACCCACTTTGCCAAAGCACAGTCCCCACACCACCATTATTGAATTCCATTGTCCTCTAATAAAAAAAAATTGTGGGGGGGGCGGGTAGATTGTGGCTTCTATCAATGTAATTGTCTGCATCATTTCCAATCGCCCATATATTTTGGGGTAAATATATACAGTACCAGTCAAAAGTTTGGACACACCTACTCATTCAAGGGTTTTTCTTAGTTTTACTATTAAGTAACACATATGGAATCATGTAGTAACCAAAAGTGTTAAACAAATCAAAATATATTTTAGATTCTTCGAAGTAGCCACCTTTTGCCTTGACAGCTTTGCACACGCTTGGCATTCTCTCAACCAGCTTCATGAGGTAGTCACCTGGAATGTATTTAAATGAACAGGTGTGCCTTGTTAAAAGTTTATTTGTGGAATTTCTTTCCTTAATGCATTTGAGCCAACCAGTTGTGCTGTGACAAGGTAGGGTTGATATACAGAAGATAGCCCTATTTGGTAAAAGACCAAGTCCATATTATGGCAAGAACAGCTCAAATAAGCAAAGAGAAACGACAGTCCATCATTACTCTAACACATGAAGGTCAGTCAATCTGGAAAATTTCAAGAACTTTTAAAGTTTCTTCAGGTGCAGTCACAAACCATCAAGCGCTATGATGAAACTGGCTCTCTTGAGGACCGCCACAGGAGGAGACTACATGAATCAGGCCTTCGTGGTCGAATTGCTGCAAAGAAACCGCTACTAAAGGACACCAATAAGAAAAAGAGACTTGCTTTGGCCAAGAAACACGAGCAATGGACATTAGACCAGTGGAAATCAGTCCTTTGGTCTGATGAGTCCAAATTTGAGATTTTTGGTTCCGACTCTTGTCTTTGTGAGACGTAGAGTAGGTGAACGGATGATCTCCGCATGTGTGGTTCCCACCATGGAGAATGAATGAGGTGGTGTGATGGTGCTTTGCTAGTGACATTGTCTGTGATTTATTTAGAATTCAAGGCACACTTAACCAGCACGGCTACCACAGCATTCTGCAGCGATACGCCTTCCCATCTGGTTTGCGCTTAGTGGGACTATAATTTGTTTTTCAACAGGACAATGACCCAAAACACACCTCCAGGCTGTGTAAGGGCTATTTGACCAATAAGGAGAGTGATGGAGTGCTGCATCAGATGACTTGGCCTACACAATCACCTGATCTCAACCCAATTGAGATGGTTTGTGATGAGTTGGACTGCAGAGTGAAGGAAAAGCAGCCAACAAGTGCTCAGCATATGTGGGAACTCCTTCAAGACTGTTGAAAAAGCATTCCAGGTGACTATCTCATGAAGCTGGTTGAGAGAAGAGTGTGCAAAAGTGTCATCAAGGCAAAGGGTGGGTACTTTGAAGAATCTCAAATATAAAGTATTGTTTGATTTGTTTAACACTTTAATGCTTACTACATGATTCCGAATCTGTTATTTCATCAGCTTCTTGATATGCCACACCTGTCAGGTGGAATAATTATCTTGGCAAAGGAGAAATGTTAACTAACAGGGATGTTAACACATTTTGTGCACAACATGCGAGAAGCTTTTCGTGGGTATGGAATATTTCTGGGGTCTTTTATTTCAGCTCATGAAACATGGGACCAACACTTTACATGTTGCATTTATATTTTTGTTCAGTGTATGTATGTATGTATGTATGTATGTATGTATGTATGTATGTATGTATGTATGTATGTATGTATATATATATATACACACACACACACACACACACACACACACAGACACACAGTGCATTTGGAAAGTAGTTACTTTTTCCACATTTTGTTATGTTACAGCCTTATTCTGAAATAGATTTTTTAAAAATGTTTCTTTATCGACACACAATACCTTATAATGACAAAGCAGAAATACCTAATTTATGGGTTAATACAGGTAATGAGTGGAGAACAGGAGGGCTTCTTAAAGAAAAACTAACAGGTCTGTGAGAGCCGGAATTCTTACTGGTTGGTAGGTGATCAAATACTTATGTCACGCAATAAAATGCAAATTATTTTCAACAAGAACCTTTCTTGTCCTCCAAGAGTTGCTGAATCTTCTCTCACCCTCATCGGTCTTCGCTGGGTCAGTTGGTCCTCATGAGCCACTGGCATATGTTCACCTGTAGAGGGCGCTGTGCTGTCACAATTCAACCCCCTTGCTTAGTGTTGTCTTCCCCACTAATGGTTGGGTTTAAGTGGAGTACAGGGCTGATGCTGGACATCTGTGTCTTGAACCAGGAAGCACATCTGTTCTCTGTTATTCTGAATGCTGCTGTTCTCAGCTCTACTGAACACACTGGTCACATAGTTAATCATCTCTCATACAGCACATTACAGATATGAACTACTGTGTTCTTTATGTTAATCATCTCTCATACAGCACATTACAGATATGAACTACTGTGTTCTTTATGTTAATCATCCCTCATACAGCACATTACAGATATGAACTACTGTGTTCTTTATGTTAATCATCCCTCATACAGCACATTACAGATATGAACTGTGTTCTTTATGTTAATCATCCCTCATACAGCACATTACAGATATGAACTACTGTGTTCTTTATGTTAATCATCCCTCATACAGCACATTACAGATATGAACTACTGTGTTCTTTATGTTAATCATCTCTCATACAGCACATTACAGATATGAACTACTGTGTTCTTTATGTTAATCATCCCTCATACAGCACATTACAGATATGAACTACTGTGTTCTTTATGTTAATCATCTCTCATACAGCACATTACAGATATGAACTACTGTGTTCTTTATGTTAATCATCTCTCATACAGCACATTACAGATATGAACTACTGTCTTTATGTTAATCATCTCTCATACAGCACATTACAGATATGAACTACTGTGTTCTTTATGTTAATCATCTCTCATACAGCACATTACAGATATGAACTACTGTGTTCTTTATGTTAATCATCTCTCATACAGCACATTACAGATATGAACTACTGTGTTCTTTATGTTAATCATCTCCCATACAGCACATTACAGATATGAACTACTGTGTTCTTTATGTTAATCATCTCTCATACAGCACATTACAGATATGAACTACTGTGTTCTTTATGTTAATCATCCCTCATACAGCACATTACAGATATGAACTACTGTGTTCTTTATGTTAATCAGCTCTCATACAGCACATTACAGATATGAACTACTGTCTTTATGTTAATCATCTCTCATACAGCACATGACAGATATGAACTACTGTGTTCTTTATGTTAATCAGCTCTCATACAGCACATTACAGATATGAACTACTGTGTTCTTTATGTTAATCATCCCTCATACAGCACATTACAGATATGAACTACTGTGTTCTTTATGTTAATCATCTCTCATACAGCACATTACAGATATGAACTACTGTGTTCTTTATGTTAATCATCTCTCATACAGCACATTACAGATATGAACTACTGTGTTCTTTATGTTAATCATCCCTCATACAGCACATTACAGATATGAACTACTGTGTTCTTTATGTTAATCATCTCTCATACAGCACATTACAGATATGAACTACTGTGTTCTTTATGTTAATCATCCCTCATACAGCACATTACAGATATGAACTACTGTGTTCTTTATGTTAATCATCCCTCATACAGCACATTACAGATATGAACTACTGTGTTCTTTATGTTAATCATCCCTCATACAGCACATTACAGATATGAACTACTGTGTTCTTTATGTTAATCATCTCTCATACAGCACATTACAGATATGAACTACTGTGTTCTTTATGTTAATCATCTCTCATACAGCACATTACAGATATGAACTACTGTGTTCTTTATGTTAATCATCTCTCATACAGCACATTACAGATATGAACTACTGTGTTCTTTATGTTAATCATCCCTCATACAGCACATTACAGATATGAACTACTGTGTTCTTTATGTTAATCAGCTCTCATACAGCACATTACAGATATGAACTACTGTCTTTATGTTAATCATCTCTCATACAGCACATGACAGATATGAACTACTGTGTTCTTTATGTTAATCAGCTCTCATACAGCACATTACAGATATGAACTACTGTCTTTATGTTAATCATCCCTCATACAGCACATTACAGATATGAACTACTGTGTTCTTTATGTTAATCATCTCTCATACAGCACATTACAGATATGAACTACTGTGTTCTTTATGTTAATCATCTCTCATACAGCACATTACAGATATGAACTGTGTTCTTTATGTTAATCATCCCTCATACAGCACATTACAGATATGAACTACTGTGTTCTTTATGTTAATCATCCCTCATACAGCACATTACAGATATGAACTGTGTTATTTATGTTAATCATCCCTCATACAGCACATTACAGATATGAACTACTGTGTTCTTTATGTTAATCATCTCTCATACAGCACATTACAGATATGAACTACTGTGTTCTTTATGTTAATCATCTCTCATACAGCACATTACAGATATGAACTGTGTTCTTTATGTTAATCATCCCTCATACAGCACATTACAGATATGAACTACTGTGTTCTTTATGTTAATCATCCCTCATACAGCACATTACAGATATGAACTACTGTGTTCTTTATGTTAATCATCTCTCATACAGCACATTACAGATATGAACTGTGTTATTTATGTTAATCATCCCTCATACAGCACATTACAGATATGAACTACTGTGTTCTTTATGTTAATCATCCCTCATACAGCACATTACAGATATGAACTACTGTGTTCTTTATGTTAATCATCTCTCATACAGCACATTACAGATATGAACTACTGTGTTCTTTATGTTAATCATCTCTCATACAGCACATTACAGATATGAACTACTGTGTTCTTTATGTTAATCATCTCTCATACAGCACATTACAGATATGAACTACTGTGTTCTTTATGTTAATCATCCCTCATACAGCACATTACAGATATGAACTACTGTGTTCTTTATGTTAATCAGCTCTCATACAGCACATTACAGATATGAACTACTGTCTTTATGTTAATCATCTCTCATACAGCACATGACAGATATGAACTACTGTGTTCTTTATGTTAATCAGCTCTCATACAGCACATTACAGATATGAACTACTGTCTTTATGTTAATCATCCCTCATACAGCACATTACAGATATGAACTACTGTGTTCTTTATGTTAATCATCTCTCATACAGCACATTACAGATATGAACTACTGTCTTTATGTTAATCATCCCTCATACAGCACATTACAGATATGAACTACTGTCTTTATGTTAATCATCCCTCATACAGCACATTACAGATATTAACTACTGTGTTCTTTATGTTAATCATCCCTCATACAGCACATTACAGATATGAACTACTGTGTTCTTTATGTTAATCATCTCTCATACAGCACATTACAGATATGAACTGTGTTCTTTATGTTAATCATCCCTCATACAGCACATTACAGATATGAACTACTGTGTTCTTTATGTTAATCATCTCTCATACAGCACATTACAGATATGAACTACTGTGTTCTTTATGTTAATCATCCCTCATACAGCACATTACAGATATGAACTACTGTGTTCTTTATGTTAATCATCTCTCATACAGCACATTACAGATATGAACTGTGTTCTTTATGTTAATCATCCCTCATACAGCACATTACAGATATGAACTACTGTGTTCTTTATGTTAATCATCCCTCATACAGCACATTACAGATATGAACTACTGTGTTCTTTATGTTAATCATCTCTCATACAGCACATTACAGATATGAACTACTGTGTTCTTTATGTTAATCATCCCTCATACAGCACATTACAGATATGAACTACTGTGTTCTTATTTTAATCATCTCTCATACAGCACATTACAGATATGAAGTACTGTGTTCTTTATGTTAATCATCTCTCATACAGCACATTACAGATATGAACTACTGTGTTCTTTATGTTAATCATCCCTCATACAGCACATTACAGATATGAACTACTGTGTTCTTTATGTTAATCATCCCTCATACAGCACATTACAGATATGAACTACTGTGTTCTTTATGTTAATCAGCTCTCATACAGCACATTACAGATATGAACTACTGTCTTTATGTTAATCATCTCTCATACAGCACATGACAGATATGAACTACTGTGTTCTTTATGTTAATCAGCTCTCATACAGCACATTACAGATATGAACTACCGTCTTTATGTTAATCATCCCTCATACAGCACATTACAGATATGAACTACTGTGTTCTTTATGTTAATCATCTCTCATACAGCACATTACAGATATGAACTACTGTCTTTATGTTAATCATCCCTCATACAGCACATTACAGATATGAACTACTGTCTTTATGTTAATCATCCCTCATACAGCACATTACAGATATGAACTACTGTGTTCTTTATGTTAATCATCTCTCATACAGCACATTACAGATATGAACTACTGTGTTCTTTATGTTAATCATCTCTCATACAGCACATTACAGATATGAACTGTGTTATTTATGTTAATCATCCCTCATACAGCACATTACAGATATGAACTACTGTGTTCTTTATGTTAATCATCTCTCATACAGCACATTACAGATATGAACTACTGTGTTCTTTATGTTAATCATCTCTCATACAGCACATTACAGATATGAACTACTGTGTTCTTTATGTTAATCATCTCTCATACAGCACATTACAGATATGAACTACTGTGTTCTTTATGTTAATCATCCCTCATACAGCACATTACAGATATGAACTACTGTGTTCTTTATGTTAATCATCCCTCATACAGCACATTACAGATATGAACTACTGTGTTCTTTATGTTAATCATCTCTCATACAGCACATTACAGATATGAACTACTGTGTTCTTTATGTTAATCATCTCTCATACAGCACATTACAGATATGAACTACTGTGTTCTTTATGTTAATCATCCCTCATACAGCACATTACAGATATGAACTACTGTGTTCTTTATGTTAATCATCTCTCATACAGCACATTACAGATATGAAGTACTGTGTTTATGTTAATCATCTTTGACTATGTACAGACTCAGTGAGCATAGCCTTGCTATTGAGAAAGGCCGCTGTAGGCAGACCTGGCTCTCAAGAGAAGACAGGCTATGTGCACACTGCCCACAAAATGAGGTGGAAACTGAGCTGCACTTCCTAACCTCCTGCCCAGTGTATGACCATATTAGAGACACATATTTCCCTCAGAATAGACAGACCCACAAAATAATTAAAAAACAAACCCAATTTTGATCAACTCCCATGTCTATTATGTAAATACCACAGTGTGCATCACAGCAGAAAGATGTGTGACCTTTTGCCACAAGAAAAGGGCAACCAGTGAAGAACAAACATCATTGTAAATACAACCCATATTTATGTTTATTTATTTTCCCTTTTGTACTTTAACCATTTGCACATTATTACCTAATAAGGAACTATTCATGTTTCTACTGCCTGACTGCTTCTCTGCATCAGGATTTGGCATTGAGTAAATATGAGCAATAGTGAATCAATTTGTCATGTCCTCTTACATACAGATGTTTTCTCTCAATTCAAAGGCTTTATTGGCGTGGGAAACATCTGTTTACAATGCCAAAGCAAGTGAAATAGATAATGAACAAAAGTGAAATAAACAAGAAATTAACAGTAAACATTAGTCACAAAAGTTTCAAAGGAATAGAGACATTTAAAATGTAATATTATTGCCATGTGCAGTGTTGTAACCATGTGCAGTGTTGTAACCATGTGCAGCGTTGTAACCATGTGCAGTGTTGTAACCATGTGCAGCGTTGTAACCATGTGCAGTGTTGTAACCATGTGCAGCGTTGTAACCATGTGCAGTGTTGTAACCATGTGCAGCGTTGTAACCATGTGCAGCGTTGTAACCATGTGCAGCGTTGTAACCATGTGCAGTGTTGTAACCATGTGCAGTGTTGTAACCATGTGCAGCGTTGTAACCATGTGCAGCGTTGTAACCATGTGCAGCGTTGTAACCATGTGCAGCGTTGTAACCATGTGCAGCGTTGTAACCATGTGCAGCGTTGTAACCATGTGCAGCGTTGTAACCATGTGCAGTGTTGTAACCATGTGCAGTGTTGTAACCATGTGCAGTGTTGTAACCATGTGCAGTGTTGTAACCATGTGCAGTGTTGTAACCATGTGCAAATAGTTAAAGTACAAAACTCTCAAATACTCTCTCTCTCTCTCTCTCTCTCCCCCTCTCACTCTCTCTCTCTCCCTCTCTCTCTCTCCCTCTCTCACACCTTTTGTATCTCTCTCTTTCCCTTGTGCAAACACATGCCTGCTCTGGTGATATCTCCCAGTATCTCTCTCTTTCCCTTGTGCAAACACATGCCTGCTCTGGTGATATCTCCCAGTATCTCTCTCTTTCCCTTGTGCAAACACATGTCTGCTCTGGTGATATCTCCCAGTATCTCTCTCTTTCCCTTGTGCAAACACATGCCTGCTCTGGTGATATCTCCCAGTATCTCTCTCTTTCCCCTTGTGCAAACACATGCCTGCTCTGGTGATATCTCCCAGTATCTCTCTCTTTCCCCTTGTGCAAACACATGCCTGCTCTGGTGATATCTCCCAGTATCTCTCTCTTTCCCTTGTGCAAACACATGCCTGCTCTGGTGATATCTCCCAGTATCTCTCTCTTTCCCTTGTGCAAACACATGTCTGCTCTGGTGATATCTCCCAGTATCTCTCTCCCATTAATCTGTAACTGCCTTAGAAAGAGAACGCTAACCACTGATTATGTTCCCTGTTATCACAGTAGTAGATACACTGTGGGTTGGGTCAGTCCCCATTACTGATAAACTAAGCTCTCAGACAGTGTTTTCATTGGCTCTGGGCGCAAACACACACACACACACACACACACACACACACACACACACACACACACACACACACACACACACACACACACACACACACACACACACACACAGAGGGTGAAGGGCTAACTGTTTCCAGATGTGTCTGTCCGGTGCAGACATATATCAGAAAATGGAGGGAAGAAAAGAAGTGTGGAGAGGAGAGAGGAAGAGGGAGTGTGGAGAGGAGAGAGGAAGAGGGAGTGTGGAGAGGAGAGAGGAAGAGGGAGTGTGGAGAGGAGAGAGGAAGAGGGAGTGTGGAGAGGAGAGAGGAAGAGGGAGTGGGAAGAGGAGAGAGGAAGAGGGAGTGTGGAGAGGAGAGAGGAAGAGGGAGTGTGGAGAGGAGAGAGGAAGAGGGAGTGTGGAGAGGAGAGAGAAAGAGGGAGTGTGGAGAGGAGAGAGGAAGAGGGAGTGTGGAGAGGAGAGAGAAAGAGGGAGTGTGGAGAGGAGAGCCCTGTCAGATGCTCTCTGGTCCGCACACTCAAAGCATTTCCTGTCTGGATTTTAGGATTAAGAGGAGACAGGGCCGAGGGTCTGTGTGTGTGTTGGTGGGTAGGGGACAGACTGCATTAGTTTTGTTTGGGGGGGGGGGGGGGGGGGGTGTTGATAGTGTGTGTGTACACTGCCAGCGCTCTTACAGGAACCCTTGGACTGTTTATTCCTCAGTCTGTTGCTCTGTCTAAGTGGACAGAGGTTAGACAGAGAGAATGTTCTAGAACATAACTACTCCTCTAAGTGGACAGAGGTTAGACATAGAGAATGTTCTAGAACATAACTACTCCTCTAAGAGGACAGAGGTTAGACATAGAGAATGTTCTAGAACATAACTACTCCTCTACGTGGACAGAGGTTAGACAGAGAGAATGTTCTAGAACATAACTACTCCTCTAAGAGGACAGAGGTTAGACATAGAGAATGTTCTAGAACATAACTACTCCTCTAAGAGGACAGAGGTTAGACATAGAGAATGTTCTAGAACATAACTACTCCTCTAAGAGGACAGAGGTTAGACATAGATAATGTTCTAGAACATAACTACTCCTCTACGTGGACAGAGGTTAGACAGAGAGAATGTTCTAGAACATAACTACTCCTCTAAGAGGACAGAGGTTAGACAGAGAGACTGTTCTAGAACATAACTACTCCTCTAAGTGGACAGAGGTTAGACAGAGAGAATGTTCTAGAACATTACTCCTCTAAGTGGACAGAGGTTAGACATAGAGAATGTTCTAGAACATAGCTACTCCTCTAAGTGGACAGAGGTTAGACATAGAGAATGTTCTAGAACATAACTACTCCTCTAAGTGGACAGAGGTTAGACAGAGAGAATGTTCTAGAACATAACTACTCTTCTAAGTGGACAGAGGTTAGACAGAGAGAATGTTCTAGAACATAACTACTCCTCTAAGTGGACAGAGGTTAGACATAGAGAATGTTCTAGAACATAACTACTCCTCTAAGAGGACAGCGGTTAGACATAGAGAATGTTCTAGAACATAACTACTCCTCTAAGTGGACAGAGGTTAGACATAGAGAATGTTCTAGAACATAACTACTCCTCTAAGTGGACAGAGGTTAGACAGAGAGACTGTTCTAGAACATAACTACTCCTCTAAGTGGACAGAGGTTAGACATAGAGAATGTTCTAGAACATAACTACTCCTCTAAGTGGACAGAGGTTAGACATAGAGAATGTTCTAGAACATAACTACTCCTCTAAGAGGACAGAGGTTAGACATAGATAATGTTCTAGAACATAACTACTCCTCTACGTGGACAGAGGTTAGACAGAGAGAATGTTCTAGAACATAACTACTCCTCTAAGAGGACAGAGGTTAGACAGAGAGACTGTTCTAGAACATAACTACTCCTCTAAGTGGACAGAGGTTAGACATAGAGAATGTTCTAGAACAACTACTCCTCTAAGAGGACAGAGGTTAGACAGAGAGACTGTTCTAGAACATAACTACTCCTCTAAGTGGACAGAGGTTAGACAGAGAGAATGTTCTAGAACATTACTCCTCTAAGTGGACAGAGGTTAGACATAGAGAATGTTCTAGAACATAGCTACTCCTCTAAGTGGACAGAGGTTAGACATAGAGAATGTTCTAGAACATAACTACTCCTCTAAGTGGACAGAGGTTAGACAGAGAGAATGTTCTAGAACATAACTACTCCTCTAAGTGGACAGAGGTTAGACAGAGAGAATGTTCTAGAACATAACTACTCCTCTAAGTGGACAGAGGTTAGACATAGAGAATGTTCTAGAACATAACTACTCCTCTAAGAGGACAGCGGTTAGACATAGAGAATGTTCTAGAACATAACTACTCCTCTAAGTGGACAGAGGTTAGACATAGAGAATGTTCTAGAACATAACTACTCCTCTAAGTGGACAGAGGTTAGACAGAGAGACTGTTCTAGAACATAACTACTCCTCTAAGTGGACAGAGGTTAGACATAGAGAATGTTCTAGAACATAACTACTCCTCTAAGTGGACAGAGGTTAGACATAGAGAATGTTCTAGAACATAACTACTCCTCTAAGAGGACAGAGGTTAGACATAGATAATGTTCTAGAACATAACTACTCCTCTACGTGGACAGAGGTTAGACAGAGAGAATGTTCTAGAACATAACTACTCCTCTAAGAGGACAGAGGTTAGACAGAGAGACTGTTCTAGAACATAACTACTCCTCTAAGTGGACAGAGGTTAGACAGAGAGAATGTTCTAGAACATTACTCCTCTAAGTGGACAGAGGTTAGACATAGAGAATGTTCTAGAACATAGCTACTCCTCTAAGTGGACAGAGGTTAGACATAGAGAATGTTCTAGAACATAACTACTCCTCTAAGTGGATAGAGGTTAGACAGAGAGACTGTTCTAGAACATAACTACTCCTCTAAGTGGACAGAGGTTAGACAGAGAGAATGTTCTAGAACATAACTACTCCTCTAAGTGGACAGAGGTTAGACATAGAGAATGTTCTAGAACATAACTACTCCTCTAAGAGGACAGCGGTTAGACATAGAGAATGTTCTAGAACATAACTACTCCTCTAAGTGGACAGAGGTTAGACATAGAGAATGTTCTAGAACATAACTACTCCTCTAAGTGGACAGAGGTTAGACATAGAGAATGTTCTAGAACAACTACTCCTCTAAGTGGACAGAGGTTAGACATAGAGAATGTTCTAGAACATAACTACTCCTCTAAGTGGACAGAGGTTAGACAGAGAGACTGTTCTAGAACATAACTACTCCTCTAAGTGGACAGAGGTTAGACATAGAGAATGTTCTAGAACATAACTACTCCTCTAAGTGGACAGAGGTTAGACATAGAGAATGTTCTAGAACATAACTACTCCTCTAAGTGAACATAGCTACTCCAGCCTGTAGTACACACTGTCCTGACAAGCTGAGGTGGCAACACCAACACACCATTTGACTCCCACACAGTAGGAGGACTCTCTTATCCATGTTCAATCTGGCTGTACATGCTCTGTGCTTCCTGTGGTGCTCCCTTCAGGTGAAGGT
>NW_024059674.1:310772-315772 GCF_016432855.1 Salvelinus namaycush | reverse complement strand
AAAGAATGAGTCTTGATTTTTGTCTTAGTTCCTATGGTGACAACGTAACCTGTATTTATTGCAACAAAGTAGCCCTTGTATGCGACACGAAATACATATTATGTTAAAGTTTCCTTTCGTTGCCTGGAGGTAGTTCCCTGTCTGTATCAGTAGCCTAACAACATGGACATGAAAACCCTACAACTCAACGTGGCAGTAAACATTTGCGCTTCCTTCCGATTTGTAAACTAATCCTCAAATTAAAAAAGGAATTTGACACGATTTCTGAATAATAACAATATCTGTATATCAGTGTATAAAGCCTAGTCTTTTGTCAAATCTTTCTTTTAAAGATACAGTAGATTATAGATTTACAGTAAACAGTTGATGACAGGGTAACCGTCTAAACACAACATGGACTATTTGAAGTAGTCAGTAGCCTAGGAAGTCTACTGTTTGAATGACAAGGCGTCTTTTCCACATGTTTCACTCAAAGGAGAACTCAGTCTACAGACCCAAATATATATATTTTTTAAAGAATCAGTGGAAAACTGGTGTGTGAATCAGTGGAAAACTGGTGTGTGAGACTGTGACTGAGTTGCATTGTGACATTATAATAACAGCAAAGTGAATCACTGGTCATAAGATGGAGTGACATCATTGATGCTGTCACTATGGGTTGTGTGGTTCTCTAGTGAAGACGTTGTTGAATGATTCTGCAAAAAGGAGTCTGAGCAAATGGAACGGCGCCGCATGGTGTTTGACGTATCTTGATACCGCTTCCCTGATTTCACTACAGCCATTACCACCAGCCGCTCCACTGATCTCACTACAGCCATTACCACCAGCCGCTCCACTGATCTCACTACAGCCATTACCACCAGCCGCTCCACTGATTTCACTACAGCCATTACCACCAGCCGCTCCACTGATTTCACTACAGCCATTACCACCAGCCGCTCCACTGATCTCACTACAGCCATTACCACCAGCCGCTCCACTGATCTCACTACAGCCATTACCACCAGCCGCTCCACTGATTTCACTACAGCCATTACCACCAGCCGCTCCACTGATTTCACTACAGCCATTACCACCAGCCGCTCCACTGATTTCACTACAGCCATTACCACCAGCCGCTCCACTGATCTCACTACAGCCATTACCACCAGCCGCTCCACTGATCTCACTACAGCCATTACCACCAGCCGCTCCACTGATTTCACTACAGCCATTACCACCAGCCGCTCCACTGATTTCACTACAGCCATTACCACCAGCCGCTCCACTGATTTCACTACAGCCATTACCACCAGCCGCTCCACTGATTCCACTACAGCCATTACCACCAGCCGCTCCACTGATCTCACTACAGCCATTACCACCAGCCGCTCCACTGATTCCACTACAGCCATTACCACCAGCCGCTCCACTGATCTCACTACAGCCATTACCACCAGCCTGTTCTCCCCAATTACGGTGCCACCAACCTCCTGTGGACTAGATTGAGATCCAGGGGATAATGACAGGTAGCTTGTGTCAGGGGGGTGTGAGATCCAGGGGATAATGTCAGGTAGCTTGTGTCAGGGGGGTGTGAGATCCAGGGGATAATGACAGGTAGCTTGTGTCAGTGGGGTGTGAGATCCAGGGGATAATGTCAGGTAGCTTGTGTCAGTGGGGTGTGAGATCCAGGGGATAATGACAGGTAGCTTGTGTCAGGGGGGTGTGAGATCCAGGGGATAATGTCAGGTAGCTTGTGTCAGGGGTTGTGAGATCCAGGGGATAATGACAGGTAGCTTGTGTCAGGGGGGTGTGAGATCCAGGGGATAATGTCAGGTAGCTTGTGTCAGGGGGGTGTGAGATCCAGGGGATAATGACAGGTAGCTTGTGTCAGTGAGATCCAGGGGATAATGGCAGGTAGCTTGTGTCAGTGAGATCCAGGGGATAATGGCAGGTAGCTTGTGTCAGTGGGGTGTGAGATCCAGGGAATAATGTCAGGTAGCTTGTGTCAGTGAGGTGTGAGATCCAGGGGATAATGGCAGGTAGCTTGTGTCAGGGGGGTGTGAGATCCAGGGGATAATGGCAGGTAGCTTGTGTCAGGGGGGTGTGAGATCCAGGGAATAATGTCAGGTAGCTTGTGTCAGTGAGGTGTGAGATCCAGGGGATAAAGGCAGGTAGCTTGTGTCAGTGGGGTGTGAGATCCAGGGAATAATGTCAGGTAGCTTGTGTCAGGGGGGTGTGAGATCCAGGGGATAATGTCAGGTTGCTTGTGTCAGGGGGGTGTGAGATCCAGGGGATAATGTCAGGTAGCTTGTGTCAGTGGGGTGTGAGATCCAGGGAATAATGACAGGTAGCTTGTGTCAGTGGGGTGTGAGATCCAGGGGATAATGTCAGGTAGCTTGTGTCAGTGGGGTGTGAGATCCAGGGGATAATGGCAGGTAGCTTGTGTCAGGGGGGTGTGAGATCCAGGGGATAATGGCAGGGAGCTTGTGTCAGGGGGGTGTGAGATCCAGGGGATAATGACAGGTAGCTTGTGTCAGTGAGATCCAGGGGATAATGTCAGGTAGCTTGCATCAGTGGGGTGTGAGATCCAGGGAATAATGACAGGTAGCTTGTGTCAGTGGGGTGTGAGATCCAGGGGATAATGGCAGGTAGCTTGTGTCAGTGGGGTGTGAGATCCAGGGGATAATGTCAGGTAGCTTGTGTCAGTGAGGTGTGAGATCCAGGGGATAATGTCAGGTAGCTTGTGTCAGTGGGGTGTGAGATCCAGGGGATAATGTCAGGTAGCTTGTGTCAGTTGGGTGTGAGATCCAGGGGATAATGGCAGGTAGCTTGTGTCAGTGGGGTGTGAGATCCAGGGGATAATGTCAGGTAGCTTGTGTCAGTGAGGTGTGAGATCCAGGGAATAATGGCAGGTAGCTTGTGTCAGTGGGGTGTGAGATCCAGGGGATAATGACAGGTAGCTTGTGTCAGTGGGGTGATTGATGTGTCATGTCATCAACCTAATATGTGTTTCTTCTCCTCAGTGACTTTGATTCCCTGATGAAGGAGAATGTCTATGACAACAACCACCTGGTAAGTTACTGATGAACACACACATACGTGTGATAGCGGGATGAAAAGGCTGTGGCTCGGGTGGTTGATGTCACAGGAAGGCCAAAAAGATCCTCAAGGACATCGGGTGCTGTAGGTGTCCTGAACGGCAGGTAGTGTGCCCCCCCCCCCCCCTGTGATGCGTTGGGCAGACCGCACCACCCTCTGGAGAGCCCTGCGGTTGCGGGCTGTGCAGTTGCCGTACCAGGCGATGATTCTGCCTGACAGGATGCTCTCAATTGTGCATCTGTAAAAGTTTGAGGGATTTAGGTGCCAAGACAAATTTCTTCAGCCATAGACTACTATAGATTATACAGCCAGCTAAGTCTCCCCATAGACTACTATAGATTATACAGCCAGCTGAGTCTCCCCATAGACTACTATAGATTATACAGCCAGCTGAGTCTACCTACTCCACACCATAGACTACTATAGATTATACAGCCAGCTGAGTCTCACCATAGACTACTATAGATTATACAGCCAGCTGAGTCTCACCATAGACTACTATAGATTATACAGCCAGCTGAGTCTCCCTACTCCTCACCATAGACTACTATAGATTATACAGCCAACTGACTGTCACTCCAGACCATAAACTCCAGCAAACTGACCACCATTTTAGCACCAATTCAGTACATAGAGTGATATATCTAGGCCTAACACTCTAGCACTATACCTCTGACATAGAACTACAGTAACATTCTAGCCTCTGGATTATTCTGACAGAACTACAGTAACATTCTAGTCTCTGGATTATTCTGACAGAACTACAGTAACATTCTAGTCTCTGAATTATTCTGACATAGAACTACAGTAACATTCTAGCCTCTGAATTATTCTGACATAGAACTACAGTAACATTCTAGCCTCTGGATTATTCTGACATAGAACTACAGTAACATTCTAGCCTATGGATTATTCTGACATAGAACTACAGTAACATTCTAGCCTCTGGATTATTCTGACATAGAACTACAGTAACATTCTAGCCTCTGAATTATTCTGACATAGAACTACAGTAACATTCTAGCCTCTGGATTATTCTGACATAGAACTACAGTAACATTCTAGCCTCTGAATTATTCTGACATAGAACTACAGTAACATTCTAGCCTCTGGATTATTCTGACATAGAACTACAGTAACATTCTAGCCTCTGAATTATTCTGACATAGAACTACAGTAACATTCTAGCCTCTGAATTATTCTGACATAGAACTACAGTAACATTCTAGCCTCTGGATTATTCTGACATAGAACTACAGTAACATTCTAGCCTCTGAATTATTCTAATTTAGAACTACAGTAACATTCTAGCCTCTGGATTATTTTTATTTAGAACTACAGTAACATTCTAGCCACTGGATTATTCTAATTTAGAACTACAGTAACATTCTAGCCTCTGGATTATTCTGACATAGAACTACAGTAACATTCTAGCCTCTGGATTATTCTAATTTAGAACTACAGTAACATTCTAGCCACTGGATTATTCTAATTTAGAACTACAGTAACATTCTAGCCTCTGTATTATTCTGACATAGAACTACAGTAACATTCTAGTCTCTGAATTATTCTGACATAGAACTACAGTGACATTCTAACCTCTGGATTATTCTGACATAGAACTACAGTAACATTCTAGCCTCTGAATTATTCTGACATAGAACTACAGTAACATTCTAGCCTCTGGATTATTCTGACATAGAACTACAGTAACATTCTAGCCTCTGGATTATTCTGACATAGAACTACAGTAACATTGTAGCCTCTGAATTATTCTGACATAGAACTACAGTAACATTCTAGCCTCTGGATTATTCTGACATAGAACTACAGTAACATTCTAGCCTCTGAATTATTCTGACATAGAACTACAGTAACATTCTAGCCTCTGAATTATTCTAATTTAGAACTACAGTAAC
>NW_024059674.1:283272-305772 GCF_016432855.1 Salvelinus namaycush | reverse complement strand
CAGCCTTCTATGTATCTGTGTGTTCCAGCCTTCTATATATCTGTGTGTTCCAGCCTTCTATGTATCTGTGTGTTCCAGCCGTCTATGTATCTGTGTGTTCCAGCCGTCTATGTATCTGTGTGTTCCAGCCTTCTATGTATCATCTGTGTGTTCCAGCCTTCTATGTATCATCTGTGTGTTCCAGCCTTCTATATATCGTCTGTGTGTTCCAGCCTTCTATATATCGTCTGTGTGTTCCAGCCTTCTATATATCTGTGTGTTCCAGCCTTCTATATATCTGTGTGTTCCAGCCTTCTATGTATCTGTGTGTTCCAGCCTTCTATGGATCTGTGTGTTCCAGCCTTCTATGTATCTGTGTGTTCCAGCCTTCTATCTATCTGTGTGTTCCAGCCTTCTATGTATCATCTGTGTGTTCCAGCCTTCTATATATCGTCTGTGTGTTCCAGCCTTCTATATATCTGTGTGTTCCAGCCTTCTATCTATCTGTGTGTTCCAGCCTTCTATATATCGTCTGTGTGTTCCAGCCTTCTATATATCGTCTGTGTGTTCCAGCCTTCTATCTATCTGTGTGTTCCAACCTTCTATCTATCTGTGTGTTCCAACCTTCTATCTATCTGTGTGTTCCAGCCTTCTATATATCGTCTGTGTGTTCCAGCCTTCTATATATCTGTGTGTTCCAGCCTTCTATCTATCTGTGTGTTCCAGCCTTCTATCTATCTGTGTGTTCCAGCCTTCTATATATCGTCTGTGTGTTCCAGCCTTCTATATATCTGTGTGTTCCAGCCTTCTATATATCTGTGTGTTCCAGCCTTCTATATATCTGTGTATTCCAACTTTCTATATATCTGTGTGTTCCAACCTTCTATATATTGTCTGTGTGTTCCAGCCTTCTATATATCTGTGTGTTCCCAGGCGTTCCGGGTAGCGGAGGATGAGTTGGGGATCCCAGCTCTGTTAGATGCTGAGGACATGGTGGCCCTGAAGATACCAGACAGACTCAGTATTCTGACATATGTCTCACAATACTACAACTACTTCCATGGCAAATCACCTAGTGAGTAGTACACATACACACATACATATTTAGTAAACATGTGCAAGCATTACATACACATGAAATGCTGCCCACATGCTGCCCACATGCTGCCCACATGCTGCCCACATGCTGCCCACATGATACTCACTTGCTGCCCACATGATACTCATTTGCTGCCCACATTATACTCACATGCTGCCCACATGATATTCACACGCTGCCCACATGATACCCACATGCTGCCCACACGCTGCTTACATGCTGCCCACTTGCTGCCCACATGATACTCACATGCTGCCAAAACGCTGCCCACATGCTGCCCACATGCTGCCCACATGCTGCCCACATGCTGCCCACACGCTGCCCACATGCTGCCCACACGCTGCCCACATGATACTCACATGCTGCCAAAACACTGCCCACATGCTACTCACATGCTGCCCACATGCTGCCCACATGCTGCCCACATGCTGCCCACATGCTGCCCACATGATACCCACATGCTGCCCACATGCTGCCCACATGACACTCATATGCTGCCAAAACTCTGCCCACATGATACTCACATGCTGCCCACATGATACCCACATGCTGCCCACATGCTGCTTACACGCTGCCCACATGATACTCACATGCTGCAAAAATGCTGCCCACATGCTGCCCACATGATACTCACACGCTGTCCACATGATACTCACATGCTGCAAAAATGCTGCCCACATGCTGCCCACATGATTCTCACACGCTGTCCACATGATACTCACATGCTGCCCACATGATACTCACATGCTGCCCACATGATACTCACATGCTGCCAAAACGCTGCCCACATGCTGCCCACATGCTGCCCAAATGATACTCACATGCTGCCCACATGATACTCACATGCTGCCAAAACGCTGCCCACATGCTGCCCACATGCTGCCCAAATGATACTCGCATGCTGCCCGCATGCTGCCCACATGCTGCCCACATGATACTCAAATGCTGCCAAAACGCTGCCCACATGATACCCACATGCTGCCCACATGCTGCTTACACGCTGCCCACATGATACTCACATGCTGCAAAAATGCTGCCCACATGCTGCCCACATGATTCTCACACGCTGTCCACATGATACTCACATGCTGCCCACATGATACTCACATGCTGCCCACATGATACTCACATGCTGCCAAAACGCTGCCCACATGCTGCCCACATGCTGCCCAAATGATACTCGCATGCTGCCCGCATGATACTCAAATGCTGCCAAAACGCTGCCCACACGATACTCACACGCTGCCCACATGATACTCACATGCTGACCAGATAATACTCACATGCTGCCCACATGATACTCACATGCTGCCAAACTGCTGCCCACACGCTGCCCACATGATACTCACATGCTGCCCACATGCTGCCCACATGATACTCAAATGCTGCCAAAACTCTGCCCACATGATACCCACATGCTGCCCACATGATACTCACATGCTGCCAAAATGCTGCCCACACGCTGCCCACACGCTGCCAACATGATACTCACATGCTGTCCACATGATACTCACATGCTGCAAAAACGCTGCCCACATGATACTCACATGCTGCCCACATGCTACTCACATGCTGCCAAAACGCTGCCCACATGCTGCCCACATGATACTCACAAGCTGCCCACATGCTGCCCACATGATACCCACCTGCTGCCCACATGCTGCTCACATGCTGCCCACATGCTGCCCACATGATACTCAAATGCTGCCAAAACTCTGCCCACACGCCTCCCACACGCTGCCCACATGCTGCCCACATGCTGCCCACATGATACTCAAATGCTGCCAAAACGCTGCCCACACGATACTCACACGCTGCCCACATGATACTCACATGCTGACCAGATAATACTCACATGCTGCCCACATGATACTCACATGCTGCCAAACTGCTGCCCACATGCTGCCCACACGCTGCCACATGATACTCACATGCTGCCCACACGCTGCCCACATGATACTCACATGCTGCCAAAACACTGCCCACATGCTGCCCACATGCTGCCCACATGCTGCCCACATGACACTCATATGCTGCCAAAACTCTGCCCACATGATACTCACATGCTGCCCACATGATACCCACATGCTGCCCACATGCTGCTTACACACTGCCCACATGATACTCACATGCTGCAAAAATGCTGCCCACATGCTGCCCACATGATACTCACACGCTGTCCACATGATACTCACACGCTGCCCACATGATACTCACATGCTGCCCACATGATACTCACATGCTGCCAAAACGCTGCCCACATGCTGCCCACATGCTGCCCACATGCTGCCCACATGATACTCGCATGCTGCCCGCATGCTGCCCACATGCTGCCCACATGATACTCAAATGCTGCCAAAACGCTGCCCACACGATACTCACACGCTGCCCACATGATACTCACATGCTGACCAGATAATACTCACATGCTGCCCACATGATACTCACATGCTGCCAAACTGCTGCCCACACGCTGCCCACACGCTGCCCACATGATACTCACATGCTGCCCACATGCTGCCCACATGATACTCAAATGCTGCCAAAACTCTGCCCACACGCTGCCCACACGCTGCCCACATGATACTCACATGCTGCCAAAATGCTGCCCACACGCTGCCCACATGATACTCACATGCTGCCCACATGATACTCACATGCTGCCCACATGATACTCACATGCTGCCCACATGATACTCACATGCTGCCCACATGCTACTCACATGCTGCCAAAACGCTGCCCACATGCTGCCCACATGCTGCCCACATGATACTCACATGCTGCCCACATGCTGCCCACATGATACCCACCTGCTGCCCACATGATACTCGCATGCTGCCCACATGCTGCTCACATGCTGCCCACATGCTGCCCACATGATACTCACAAGCTGCCCACATGCTGCCCACATGATACCCACCTGCTGCCCACATGATACTCGCATGCTGCCCACATGCTGCCCACATGCTGCCCACATGATACTCAAATGCTGCCAAAACTCTGCCCGCACGCCTCCCACACGCTGCCCACATGATACCCACATGCTGCCCACATGCTGCCCGCATGCTGCCCGCATGCTGCCCACATGATACTCAAATGCTGCCAAAACGTTGCCCACACGATACTCACACGCTGCCCACATGATACTCACATGCTGACCAGATAATACTCACATGCTGCCCACATGATACCCACACGCTGCCCACATGATACCCACACGCTGCCCACATGATACTCACATGCTGTCCACATGATACTCACATGCTGCAAAAACGCTGCCCACATGATACTCACATGCTGCCCACATGCTACTCACATGCTGCCAAAACGCTGCCCACATGCTGCCCACATGATACTCACAAGCTGCCCACATGCTGCCCACATGATACCCACCTGCTGCCCACATGATACTCGCATGCTGCCCACATGCTGCTCACATTATGCCCACATGCTGCCCACATGATACTCAAATGCTGCCAAAACTCTGCCCACACGCCTCCCACACGCTGCCCACATGATACCCACATGCTGCCCACATGATACTCACATGCTTACAAAATGCTGCCCACATGCTGTCCACATGATACTCGCATGCTGCAAAAATGCTGCCCACATGATACTCACATGCTGCCCACATGATACTCACATGCTGCCCACATGATACTCACATGCTGCCCACATGCTACTCACATGCTGCCAAAACGCTGCCCACACGCTGCCCACACGATACTCACACGCTGCCCACACAATACTCACACGCTGCCCACATGATACACACACGCTGCCCACATGATACTCACATGCTGCCCACATGATACTCACATGCTGCCCACATGATACTCACATGCTGCTCACATGCTGCCCACATGATACCCACATGCTGCCCACATGATACTCACATGCTGCCCACATGATACTCACATGCTGCCCACATGATACTCACATGCTGCCCACATGATACTCACATGCTGCTCACATGCTGCCCACATGCTGACCACACGCTGCCCACATGATACTCACATGCTGCCAAAACGCTGACCACATGCTGACCACATGCTGCCCACACGCTGCCCACATGCTGCCCACATGATACTCTCATGCTGCCCACATGCTGCCCACCTGATACTCACATGCTGCCAAAACGCTGCCCACACGCTGCCCACACGATACTCACATGCTGCCCACACGATACTCACATGCTGCCCACACGATACTCACATGCTGCCCACACAATACTCACATGCTGCCCACATGCTGCCCACATGCTTCCCACATGCTTCCCACATGCTGCCCACATGATACTCACATGCTGCCCACATGCTGCCCACATGCTTCCCACATGCTTCCCACATGCTGCCCACATGATACTCACATGCTGCCCACATGATACTCACATGCTGCCCACATGCTGCCCACATGCTGCCCACATGCTGCCCACATGATTCCCACATGCTGCCAACACGCTGCCCACATGCTGCCCACATGATATGGGCACACATACTGTGATGAACTTTGATCAAGTTGTGTGTGTGTGTGTGTGTGTGTAGTTGGCGGCATGGCGGGGATAAAGCGTCCAGCGGAGGCATCCACAGAAGAGGGGCCTTCTGGGAAAAAGAACCAAGCAGTTGTCTCCAAGGTCTTCCCCGCCTCTTCCCCCTCTAAATCCGCTACAGAGAACCGCCCTCCCTCCTCCTCCTCACCCAAATCCTCAACCAGACCAGACAGGGCAGCGCAGGTAAGGATCTCCTTTAAATAGTCTCTCCAGGGTTTCCCAGCCCTGTTCCTGGAGAGATGCCCTCCTGTAGGGTTTTCCGGCCCTGTTCCTGGAGAGAAGCCCTCCTGTAGGGTTTCACTCCGGCCCAGTTCCTGGAGAGATGCCCTCCTGTAGGGTTTCACTCCGGCCCAGTTCCTGGAGAGAAGCCCTCCTGTAGGGTTTCACTCCGGCCCTGTTCCTGGAGAGATGCCCTCTTGTAGGGTTTCACTCCGGTCCTGTTCCTGGAGATGCCCTCCTGTAGGGTTTCACTCCGGCCCAGTTGTAACCAGCTTGATTCATCTTATTAACAAGCTAATTATTGTTACTAGTTGTTATTTTTGGACTTTTGCATTTGGGTATTTGATTCTTGATAGATATTGATGTTGTAGTGCATTGTTGAAGAGTTATTAGCAAAGCAAGCATTTCACTGTACCTTGTGCACGTGACCAATACACTTTGATTTGATTCTATTGTCAAAGCCGATGTCAGATAATTAGCTCAATGTAACGATTTGAGGAATACAATAAGATTCTCCTCTTTTCTAGTGTAGGTTTGTAATTCAACATTTTTGTTTTCTGTTTTGTTTCTAGCGATTAGTAATAAAAATAATAATTGTTTCACAGACCCACTGTAGTTCCTCCAATAACCCCTAGGGGGCTGCGGCCCCTAGGTTAAATACTCCTGAGCCTGTTGTAACTAACAGAAGGCTAATCTGTCCCCCCCCCAGAAGGATGTGTTGTCGGAGCGCTCCAATAAGACGGGGACTCTGAGCAGTAAGTGTTCCGTGTGTAATAAACACGTTCATCTGGTCCAGAGACACCTAGTGGATGGGAGGCTGTATCACAGGAGCTGTGCCAGGTAAGACTTGACTATTTCACCATGTTAACGCCATCCTAATGTAACATGTATTACTCTAACAATCTAGCCTGTATCACAGGACCTGTGCCAGGTAAGACTTCACCATGTTAATTACTCTACCATGTGTTATTTTACCAGTCACCTATTGAAAGGGTTAACTACAGTTGAAGTCTGAAGGTTACATACACTTAGGTTGGAGTCATTAAAACTAGTTTTTTTTAACCACTCCACAAATTTCTTGTCAACAAACTATAATTTTGGCAAGTCGGTTAGGACATCTACTTTGTGCATGACACAAGTCATTTTTCCAACAATTGTTTACAGACAGATTATTTCACTTGTAATTCACTGTATCACAATTCCAGTGGGTCAGAAGTTTACCTACACTAAGTTGACTGTGCCTTTTAAACAGCTTGGAAAATTCCAGAAAATGATGTCATGGCTTTAGAAGGTTCTGATTGGCTAATTGACATAATTTGAGTCAATTGGAGGTGAACCTGTGGATGTATTTCAAGGCCTACCTTCAAACTCAGTGCCTCTTTGCTTGACATCATGGGAAAATCAAAGAAATCAGCCAAGACCTCAGAAAAAGTGAGAAATTTCCAAATGCCTGAAGGTACCACGTTCATCTGTACAAACAATAGTACGCAAGTATAAACACCCTGGGACCACGCAGCCGTCATACCGCTCAGGAAGGAGATGCGTTCTGTCTCCTAGAGATGAACGGACTTTGGTACGAAAAGTGCAAATCAATCCCAGAACAACAGCAAATTACCTTGTGGAGATGCTGGAGGAAACAGGTACAAAATTGTCTATATCAACAGTAAAACGAGTCCTATATCGATATAACCTGAAAGGCCGCTCAGCAAGGAAGAAGCCACTGCTCCAAAACCGCCATTAAAAAAAGCCAGACTACGGATTGCAACTGCACATGGGGACAAAGATCGTACTTTTTGGAGAAATGTCCTCTGGTCTGATGACACAAAAATAGAACTGTTGGCCATAATGACCATTGTTATGTTTGGAGGAAAAAGGGGGAGGCTTGCAAGCCGAAGAACACCATCCCAACCGCGAAGCACGGGGGTGGCAGCATCATGTTGTGGGGGTGCTTTGCTGCAGGAGGGACTGGTGCACTTCACAAAATAGATGGCATCATGAGGAAAGAAAATTGTATAGATATATTGAAGCAACATCTCAAGACATCAGTCAGGAAGTTAAAGCTTGTTTGCAAATGGGTCTTCCAAATGGACAATGACCCCAAGCATACTTCAAAAGTTGTTGCAAAATGGCTTAAGGACAACAAAGTCAAGGTATTGGAGTGGCTATCACAAAGCCCTGACCTCATTCCTATAGAAAATGTGTGGGCAGAACTGAAAAAGCGTGTGCGAGCAAGGAGGCCTACAAACCTGACTCAGTTACACCAGCTCTGTCCGGAGGAATGGGCCAAAATTCACCCAACTTATTGTGGGAAACTTGTGAAAGGCTACCCGAAACGTTTGACCCAAGTTAAACAATTTAAAGGCAATGCTACCGAAAACAAATTGAGTGTATGTAAACTTCTGACTTCAACTGTATATGGAGCTGTACCATGTGTTATTTTACCAGTCACCTATTGAAAGGGTTAAAGGGTCAACTTCCTGTGTTCTCCATATATAGTTGTTCTATGTCATGTCTGTTCCTGTGTTCTATGTCATGTCTGTTCCTGTGTTCTCCATATATAGGTGTTCTATGTCATGTCTGTTCCTGTGTTCTATGTCATGTCTGTTCCTGTGTTCTCCAGGTGTAGTGAGTGTTCCACCACTCTACTGTCTGGTAACAGTAAACCTGGACCAACACCAGGCTCCTTCATCTGTACCTCCCACCACCACCCCAGGGGGCACTGCCAACACACACCCCTCTCCGAGACCTGCCCAAAAACAACCCTACTACCCCTGCTGCCTCCAAATACACCCCTCACCCTCCTCCCACTGTCAAGACCACCCCTCTCTCAGACCTGCCCAAAAACAACCCTACTACCCCTACCTCCAAATACACCCCTCACCCTCCTCCCACTGTCAAGACCACCCCTCTCTCAGACCTCTCCAGGAATACCCCCGGACCCAAATACACAGACCCCCCGAAATCCACCCCAGCTCCGACACCCACCAGTACCCCCTCCAAATTTGGCCCTAGCTGGCTGAGCTCCAAATCCGACGGATCCAAAACCAACACCCCCTCTGCCTTCTCCTCGCGGCCCAGCCCGGGGCTCTCCTCCCTGGGCATAGTGAGCCCTGCAGCCTCTGGACCCACCACCCACTCTGCCTCCTCCTCGCGACCCAGCCCGGGGCTCTCCTCCCTGGGCATAGTGAGCCCTGCAGCCTCTGGACCCACCACCCACTCTGCCTCCTCCTCGCGACCCAGCCCGGGGCTCTCCTCCCTGGGCATAGTGAGCCCTGCAGCCTCTGGACCCATCACCCCCTCTGCCTCCTCCTCGCGGCCCAGCCCGGGGCTCTCCTCCCTGGGCATAGTGAGCCCTGCAGCCTCTGGACCCATCACAGTCCCACGGAGCTTCAACACTACAACTAGCGCCACCACTCCCACAGCATCCCAGACCCAGCAGGCACGGCTCCAGTTCTTCCAGTCTGGGAACGCCCCTACTGGGCAGGAGAACCAGGGCCAGACTCAGGCACAGAGTCGACCCACAAATAAAGTCCCCAACGCCGGCACGCAGGGGACAGTAGTGGGGGTTGGCCAGGGTGTGAGTGTGGTAGTGAGTTTGGGTGGCGGTGGGGTAGCGGATAAGGGAGGGGATAAGGGTTGGGGAGGGGCTAAGTGTGGGGATAAGGGTTCAGGTTGGGGAGGGGCTAAGGGTGGGGATAAGGGTTCAGGTTGGGGAGGGGCTAAGGGTGGGGATAAGGGAGGGGATAAGGGTTGGGGTGGGGATAAGGGAGGGGATAAGGGTTCAGGTTGGGGTGGGGCTAAGGGTGGGGCTAAGGGTGGGGATAAGGGTTGGGGTGGGGATAAGGGTGGGGATAAGGGTGGGGATAAGGGTTGGGGTGGGGATAAGGGTGTGAATGTGGTGGTAGGTGGGGGTACAGGTGGGGACAGGGACGTGGTTCAGGGTAGAGGTAGAGTTGTCTTCAAGATGGATGGTGATGTGAAAGCCTCTCCATCTAAAGAAGACTGCAGTACCAAGACCCAGGCAGCTGCTGTCATCACTAAGAAACTAACAGACAACACCACCAACCACACCACCACAACAGCTGCTGCTGTCATCACTAAGAAACTAACAGACAACACCACAACACCAGCTGCTGTCATCACTAAGAAACTAACAGACAACACCACACCACCAGCTGCTGCTTCCAGTCCTCCCTGGCACCCTGTAGGACTGAAGAAGACTGAGAACAGGTGAGACATTCTCACAACTCAACTCTCTCGTCAGGACCCCAAAGGGGTGCACGTTTTGGTTTGTTGCCGTGGCGCTGCACAGCTGATTCAAATAATCAACCTAATTAACAAGCTTTTGATCATTTGAATCAACTATGGAGTGTTAGGCAGTGCTTCATTTGTAGATCGGGAAGTCCCGGAACACATAGTGAGGGTGAAAGCAGGGGGTTATCCGGGGTGAGGTACCGGAACACATAGTGAGGGTGAAAGAAGGGGGTTATCCTGGGGGCTCTGAGGTACCGGAACACATAGTGAGGGTGAAAGCAGGGGGTTATCCAGGGTGCTCTGAGGTACCGGAACACATAGTGAGCGTGAAAGCAGGGGGTTATCCGGGGTGAGGTACCGGAACACATAGTGAGGTGAAAGCAGGGGGTTATCCGGGGTGAGGTACCGGAACACATAGTGAGCGTGAAAGCAGAGGGTTATCCGGGGTGAGGTACCGGAACACATAGTGAGACGGGGCTAGTGGGAGATTCTTCCATATTTATTATACACGTCATTTTCTTTCAAATCGGTGAAGGGGTCGTGAACAAGTGCACACTTCGGGGAGGAAAGAGAGATAATTGGGACGGAGCCTGTTTGTTCGGTAGGGTACACACTCTGACACTAGTTTAGTCCTTCACTGCAGAAGGGTCGATGGACACACACCTTAATTAACTCAAAACACCACCTTTCTGTAATTGCCATTCATGTGTGTGTGTGTGTGACACTATGAGACTAGCTATGAACCAATTATCGCTCTTTCCTTCCAAAATGTGCACTTGTTAACTTCCCTTCACTGATTTGAAAGAAAATGACGGTTATAAATGACAGTTATAAATGAGTTATAAATGAGTTATAAATGACAGTTATAAATGAGTTATAAATGACAGTTATAAATGGGTTATAAATGACAGTTATAAATGAGTTATAAATGACGGTTATAAATGAGTTATAAATGAGTTATAAATGACGGTTATAAATGAGTTATAAATGACGGTTATAAATGGGTTATACATGACGGTTATAAATGGGTTATAAATGACAGTTATAAATGAGTTATAAATGACGGTTATAAATGAGTTATAAATGACGGTTATAAATGAGTTATAAATGACGGTTATAAATGGGTTATAAATGACGGTTATAAATGAGTTATAAATGACAGTTATAAATGAGTTATAAATGACAGTTATAAATGAGTTATAAATGACAGTTATGAGTTATAAATGACAGTTATAAATGGGTTATAAATGACGGTTATGAGTTATAAATGAGTTATAAATGACAGTTATAAATGGGTTATAAATGACGGTTATAAATGAGTTATAAATGACAGTTATAAATGAGTTATAAATGACGGTTATAAATGAGTTATAAATGACGGTTATAAATGACAGTTATAAATGACAGTTATAATGAGTTATAATGACAGTTATAAATGAGTTATAAATGACGGTTATAAATGAGTTATAAATGACGGTTATAAATGAGTTATAAATGACGGTTATAAATGAGTTATAATGACGGTTATAAATGAGTTATAAATGACGGTTATAAATGAGTTATAAATGACGGTTATAAATGAGTTATAAATGACAGTTATGAGTTATAAATGACGGTTATAAATGACAGTTATAAATGACAGTTATAAAGAGTTATAATGACAGTTATAAATGACAGTTATAATGAGTTATAATGACAGTTATAAATGAGTTATAAATGACGGTTATAAATGAGTTATAAATGACGGTTATAAATGAGTTATAAATGACGGTTATAAATGGGTTATAAATGACAGTTATAAATGAGTTATAAATGACGGTTATAAATGACAGTTATAAATGACAGTTATGAGTTATAATGACAGTTATAAATGACAGTTATAATGAGTTATAATGACAGTTATAAATGACAGTTATAATGAGTTATAATGACAGTTATAAATGAGTTATAAATGACGGTTATACATGAGTTATAAATGAGTTATAAAGGACAGTTATAAATGAGTTATAAAGGACAGTTATAAATAACTGGTATAAGAAACCTTCCTCCATCAAACTAATTCATGACCATTTGTGGGAAGTTGTGAGATATTACTGTGATGCAGCCTGTGCCCCTCCTAGTGTCAGAGTACCAGGCCTCTAGGTAGATGCCAACAGATGAAGCCGGAGGAGGGAAGAGACAGAGCTGGTGAGTGCTACCATCTGGTGGCCGGAGCTGGTACTGCAGTCTCTTTTACACAACACTCAAACATCACCACTCATGTCACTCTGTCACCACGTTCTTTACAGTAGCTAATCATCTTCAACAAACACGTCCAACAAGCCTTGGTCACCAAGTGCGTCACAGTTACCATACTCAAATACACACACATATATATATATATATACAGTTGAAGTCGGAAGTTTACATACACTTAGGTTGGAGTCATTAAAACTCATTTTTCAACCACTCCACAAATGTATTATTAACAAAATATAGTTTTGGCAAGTCGTTTAGGACATCTACTTTGTGCATGACACAAGTCATTTTTCCAACAATTTTTTATTGTTTACTTTCACTGTATCACAATTCCAGTGGGTCAGAAGTTTACATACATTAAGTTGACTGTGCCTTTAAACAGCTTGGAAAATCCCAGAAAATGATGTCATGGCTTTAGAAGCTTCTGATTGGCTAATTGGCATCATTTGAGTCAATTGGAGGTGAACCTGTGGATGTAGTTCAAGGCCTACCTTCAAACTCAGTGCCTCTTTGCTTCACATCATGGGATACGTACGTACACACACACACACACAGTGAGGAACAAAATATTTAAAAAACAGGGCAAAATGTACATTTTCCATCATTATTGAATTTATTGAAGAAGAAAAAGGAGATATCATGAATAAACAGTGCATAGACACAGGACAGTATATACATGGGAGATACATGGGAACACAGGACAGTATATACAGGGAGATACATGGGAACACAGGACAGTATATACATGGGAACAGAGGAAACACAGGACAGTATATACAGAGAGATACATGGACAGGGAACACAGACAGTATTACAGAGATACATGGAACACAGGGAACACAGGACAGTATATACAGGAGATACATGGGACACAGAGGAACACAGGACAGTATATACAGGGAGATACATGGGAACAGAGGGAACACAGGACAGTATATACAGGGAGATACATGGGAACAGAGGGAACACAGGACAGTATATACAGGGAGATACATGGGAACAGAGGGAACACAGGACAGTATATACAGGGAGATACATGGGAACAGAGGGAACACAGGACAGTATATACAGGGAGATACATGGGAACACAGGACAGTATATACAGGGAGATACATGGGAACAGAGGGAACACAGGACAGTATATACAGGGAGATACATGGGAACACAGGACAGTATATACAGGGAGATACATGGGAAACAGAGGGACCGGACAGTATATCAGGAATACATGGAACAGGGAACACAGGACGTATATACAGGGAGATACATGGAACAGAGGGAAACAGGAAAGTAAATCACAGGGAATACATACATGGGAACAGAGGGAACACAGGACAGTATATACAGGGAGATACATGGGAACACAGGACAGTATATACAGGGAGATACATGGGAACACAGGGAACACAGGATCAGTTACACTCTTTTAGTGGTTTTGGTCCGATCAGTGTGTTGAATTAGAAAGACAACTCTCCATTCTGATAAAACCACAAATTATACAGAGAAAAAAAAAACGGACTTTTAACAATTATCTCGATTCATAAAATTTCTCAATTCTGACACAACCATCTAAAAAGAAAACAGTTAATTGTCATTTATTAAAAAGTGCCATTAGCAAAAACAAATTGCCCCTCGTCAATGACGACTCAGGTATCGACCATTTTGAACAGCACATTCACGCTCAGATCCAATATGGATCGAATTATTCACGCATTCTTCCTGGTCAAATCATTAATTTCCTGGTCAAATCATTAATTTCCTGGTCAAATCATTCATTTCCTGGTTTCTCCACAAGACTACAACTGGCCACATTTCTGTTTTCCACGCTGATCATTATAACAGAATGTGAAGTCACTAAGGCACCACGCTGATCATTATAACAGAATGTGAAGTCACTAAGGCACCACGCTGATCATTATATCAGAATGTGAAGTCAATAAGGCACCACGCTGATCATTATATCAGAATGTGATGTCACTAAGGCACCACGCTGATCATTATAACAGAATGTGAAGTCACTAAGGCACCACGCTGATCATTATAACAGAATGTGAAGTCACTAAGGCACCACGCTGATCATTATAACAGAATGTGATGTCACTAAGGCACCACTGATCATTATAACAGAATGTGAAGTCACTAAGGCACCACGCTGATCATTATAACAGAATGTGAAGTCACTAAGGCACCACGCTGATCATTATAACAGAATGTGAAGTCACTAAGGCACCACTGATCATTATAACAGAATGTGAAGTCACTAAGGCACCACGCTGATCATTATAACAGAATGTGAAGTTACTAAGGAACCACTGATCATTATAACAGAATGTGATGTCACTAAGGCACCACGCTGATCATTATCAGAATGTGAAGTCATAAGGCCCCACGCTGATCATTATATCAGAATGTATCACTAAGGCACCACGCTGATCATTATACAGAATGTGATCACTAAGGCCACGCTGATCATTATAACAGAATGTGAGTCACTAAGGCACCCGCTGATCATTATAACAGAATGTGAGTCACTAAGGCACCACTGATCATTATAACAATGTGAAGTCACTAAGGCACCACGCTGATCATTATAACAGAATGTATATCACTAAGGCACCACGCTGATCATTATAACAGAATGTGAAGTCACTAAGGCACCACTGATCATTATAACAGAATGTGAAGTCACTAAGGCACCACGCTGATCATTATAACAGAATGTGAAGTTACTAAGGAACCACTGATCATTATAACAGAATGTGAAGTCACTAAGGCACCACTGATCATTATAACAGAATGTGAAGTCACTAAGGCACCACGCTGATCATTATAACAGAATGTGAAGTTACTAAGGAACCACTGATCATTATAACAGAATGTGAAGTCACTAAGCACCACGCGATCATATACCAGAATGTGAAGTTACTAAGGAACCACTGATCATTATACAGAATGTGAAGTCACTAAGGCACCACTGATCATTATAACAGAATGTAAGTCACTAAGGCACCACGCTGATCATTATAACAGAATGTGAAGTTACTAAGGAACCACTGATCATTATAACAGAATGTGAAGTCACTAAGGCACCACTGATCATTATAACAGAATGTGAAGTCACTAAGGCACCACGCTGATCATTATAACAGAATGTGAAGTCACTAAGGCACCACTGATCATTATAACAGAATGTGAAGTCACTAAGGCACCACGCTGATCATTATAACAGAATGTGAAGTCACTAAGGCACCACGCTGATCATTATAACAGAATGTTAAATGGTAAAAGCGAGTCTCTTATACTGAATAAAAACCCTTTGGCTGAAAGGCCAGCATTTATACACATTAACTTTGATCAATGCAAAATGCTGCTTAATAAAAGCTCATAAGACACTCATCACTGATCTGGAGTCAGGACATAACATTATAAAACATGAACTAGGGGGCGATTACAGAGCTAACATCTGATCTGGAGTCAGGACATAACATTAAAAAACATGAACTAGGGGGCGATTACAGAGCTAACATCTGATCTGGAGTCAGGACATAACATTATAAAACATGAACTAGGGGGCGATTACAGAGCTAACATCTGATCTGCAGTCAGGACATAACAATATAAAACATGAACTAGGGGGCGATTACAGAGCTAACATCTGATCTGGAGTCAGGACATAACATTAAAAAACATGAACTAGGGGGCGATTACAGAGCTAACATCTGATCTGGAGTCAGGACATAACATTATAAAACGAACTAGAGGGGTGATTACAGAGCTAACATCTGATCTGGAGTCAGGACATAACATTATAAAACATGAACTAGGGGGCGATTACAGAGCTAACATCTGATCTGGAGTCAGGACATAACATTATAAAACATGAACTAGGGGGCGATTACAGAGCTAACATCTGATCTGGAGTCAGGACATAACATTATAAAACATGAACTAGGGGGCGATTACAGAGCTAACATCTGATCTGGAGTCAGGACATAACATTATAAAACATGAACTAGGGGGCGATTACAGAGCTAACATCTGATCTGCAGTCAGGACATAACATTATAAAAGATGAACTAGGGGGGCGATTACAGAGCTAACATCTGATCTGGAGTCAGAAGATAAACCATCCCGTGGACAGATGAAGCTATAGAGAAGCGTGATGGTATGTCATAAGAAGAGTTGTCCGACCCCTCAACAAAACAACTTCTCTCTATAGCTTGTAAACAGCAGAGGGCAAAGGGCACACGGTTGAGTGAGTGATGTCAGACATTAGCAGTGAGTCATTGTGATGTCACAGACAGCGAGGCCATAGCTCCTTTGATATCTTCTAATCCCTACATAATCCCCATCATACAGATTAACAAACCACACACACACATTACACACACACACACACACACACACACACACACACACACACATTACACACATATTACATACAGACACAGTGTGGATGTGCTGTGTGTAGTGTTATACTGGGTTTCAGCTTGACACTGAGAGGACAGTGTGATGACATGGATGACAATGAGGGGTCACACGCATGTCAGGAGGGTATTATAGACACATGAACCAGAGAGCCAACAGACTTCAATACATCAACTATAAACACAGTAATAACCAGATGTAAAGCAGGGTAACAGTGTGTCCCAGAGTTCCTCCCCGCGGTATCATCCCTCCTCCTTGTTAATAACCAGATGTAAAGCAGGGTAACAGTGTGTCCCAGAGTTCCTCCCCGCGGTATCATCCCTCCTTCTTGTTCCTCCCAAACAACTTGAAGCTAGACTTCTTCTTCTTCTCTTTCTTTGTGTCTGAAAGAGAGAGAAGGATGGGAGAGTAGAGGTAGAGAGAGAGAGAGTAGAGGTAGAGAGAGAGTAGAGGATGGGAGAGTAGAGGTAGAGAGAGAGAGAGTAGAGGTAGAGAGAGAGTAGAGGTAGAGAGAGAGAGTAGAGAGAGAGAGTAGAGGTAGAGAGAGAGAGTAGAGGTAGAGAGAGAGAGTAGAGGTAGAGAGTAGAGGTAGAGAGAGAGAGTAGAGGTAGAGAGAGAGAGTAGAGGTAGAGAGAGAGAGTAGAGGTAGAGAGAGAGAGTAGAGGTAGAGAGAGAGAGTAGAGAGAGAGAGTAGAGGTAGAGAGAGAGTAGAGAGAGAGAGTAGAGGTAGAGAGAGAGAGTAGAGGTAGAGAGAGAGTAGAGTTAGAGAGTAGAGGTAGAGAGAGAGAGTAGAGGTAGAGAGAGAGTAGAGGTAGAGAGAGAGAGTAGAGGTAGAGAGAGAGAGTAGAGGTAGAGAGAGAGAGTAGAGGTAGAGAGAGAGAGTAGAGGTAGAGAGAGAGAGTAGAGGTAGAGAGAGAGAGTAGAGGTAGAGAGAGAGAGTAGAGGTAGAGAGAGAGGATGGGATGAAAGAGTAGAAGTGAGAGAAGTTACAATAAAGAACCATGACAACTAAAAGAGAGATTACAATAAGAACCATGACAGACAATAGGATAGATTACAATAAGAACAACAAACAAAAGGAGAGAGAGATTACAATAAGAACAACAAACAAAAGGAGAGAGAGATTACAATAAGAACCACAAACAAAAGGAGAGAGAGATTACAATAAGAACAACAACAAAAAAGAGAGAGATTACAATAAGAACCATGACAGACAATAGGAGAGAGAGATTACAATAAGAACCATGACAGACAATAGGAGAGATTACAATAAGAACCATGACAGACAATAGGAGAGATTACAATAAGAACAACAAAACAAAAGGAGAGAGAGATTACAATAAGAACCATGACAGACAATAGGAGAGATTACAATAAGAACCATGACAGACAATAGGAGAGATTACAATAAGAACAACAAACAAAAGGAGAGAGAGATTACAATAAGAACAACAAACAAAAGGAGAGAGAGATTACAATAAGAACAACAAACAAAAGGAGAGAGAGATTACAATAAGAACCATGACAGACAATAGGAGAGATTACAATAAGAACCATGACAGACAATAGGAGAGATTACAATAAGAACAACAAACAAAAGGAGAGAGAGATTACAATAAGAACCATGACAGACAATAGGAGAGATTACAATAAGAACCATTACAGACAATAGGAGAGATTACAATAAGAACAACAAACAAAAGGAGAGAGAGATTACAATAAGAACAACAAACAAAAGGAGAGAGAGATTACAATAAGAACCATGACAGACAATAGGAGAGATTACAATGAGAACCATGTATGATAGAAAATTGCATGGAATAAGGTTTCTCAGTACTCTCTCGGGACTGAGTTGGACTCTGGGGCTTGGCGCTGGCAATTGAGTTATGATGGCTCTGTGATAAAACCTACAGCCTGCATTTCATAGAATGACTTGGTGTTTGTGTACTATGAGCTACCAGGGAGGAGATGTCACGGGTGTGGACGGCTGGTGGGAGGAACCTTGTCTTTGGGGCCAAACCCTGGTTTCTATACCATTAGAACAATCTGGCTGGGGGGGGGTTCATTCTTTCTCACATACAAAACATCACATTTGACAACATTCCACACATCTGTCGTTTGTCATGAACATTTTCAGGAGGACTAGCTCCACCAAGCCTGTTGGTCTGGGACTAGCTCCACCAAGCCTGTTGGTCTGGGACTAGCTCCACCAAGCCTGTTGGTCGGGGACTAGCTCCACCAAGCCTGTTGGTCGGGGACTAGCTCCACCAAGCCTGTTGGTCGGGGACTAGCTCCACCAAGCCTGTTGGTCGGGGACTAGCTCCACCAAGCCTGTTGGTCGGGGACTAGCTCCACCAAGCCTGTTGGTCGGGGACTAGCTCCACCAAGCCTGTTGGTCTGGGACTAGCTCCACCAAGCCTGTTGGTCTGGGACTAGCTCCACCAAGCCTGTTGGTCTGGGACTAGCTCCACCAAGCCTGTTGGTCGGGGACTAGCTCCACCAAGCCTGTTGGTCGGGGACTAGCTCCACCAAGCCTGTTGGTCTGGGACTAGCTCCACCAAGCCTGCTGGTCTGGGACTAGCTCCACCAAGCCTGTTGGTCTGGGACTAGCTCCACCAAGCCTGTTGGTCTGGGACTAGCTCCACCAAGCCTGTTGGTCTGGGACTAGCTCCACCAAGCCTGTTGGTCTGGGACTAGCTCCACCAAGCCTGTTGGTCTGGGACTAGCTCCACCAAGCCTGTTGGTCGGGGACTAGCTCAACGTCAAGCTGGGTGTAGAACCACAGAGAAACGTCAAGCTGCGTGTAGAACCACCGAGAAACATCAAGCTGTGTGCTGAGAGCAGCTCAGTCCCCTGCTGGTTCTGATAAGGGTTATAGAAGAGAAACTGATCCTAGACCTGTCGTGTAGGGACTGACCTAGGGTTATAGAAGGGAAACTGATCCTAGACCTGTCGTGTAGGGACTGACCTAGGGTTACAGAAGGGAAACTGATCCTAGACCTGTCGTGTAGGGACTGACCTAGGGTTACAGAAGGGAAACTGATCCTAGACCTGTCGTGTAGGGACTGACCTAGGGTTATAGAAGAGAAACTGATCCTAGACCTGTCGTGTAGGGACTGACCTAGGGTTACAGAAGGGAAACTGATCCTAGACCTGTCGTGTAGGGACTGACCTAGGGTTCAGAAGGGAAACTGATCCTAGACTGTCGTGTAGGGACTGACCTTAGGTTTAGAAGGGAAACTGATCCTAGACCTGTAGGTAAGGACTGACCTTGGGTTTGATAAGGGTTATATAAGGGAAACTGATCCTAGACCTGTCGTGTAAGGACTGACCTTGGGTTATAGAAGGAAAACTGATCCTAGACCTGTGGTGTAGGGACTGACCTAGGGTTACAGAAGGGAAACTGATCCTAGACCTGTCGTGTAGGGACTGACCTTGGGTTATAGAAGGGAAACTGATCCTAGACCTGTAGTGTAAGGACTGACCTTGGGTTTGATAAGGGTTATATAAGGGAAACTGATCCTAGACCTGTCGTGTAAGGACTGACCTTGGGTTATAGAAGGAAAACTGATCCTAGACCTGTGGTGTAGGGACTGACCTAGGGTTTGATAAGGGTTATAGAAGGGTAACTGATCCTAAACCTGTCGTGTAGGGACTGACCTAGGGTTATAGAAGGGAAACTGATCCTAGACCTGTCGTGTAGGGACTGACCTAGGGTTACAGAAGGGAAACTGATCCTAGACCTGTCATGTAGGGACTGACCTAGGGTTATAGAAGGGAAACTGATCCTAGACCTGTCATGTAGGGACTGACCTAGGGTTATAGAAGGGAAACTGATCCTAGACCTGTCGTGTAGGGACTGACCTAGGGTTATATAAGGGAAACTGATCCTAGATGTGTTGTGTAGGGACTGACCTAGGTTCTTCATCATCTTATTGAGCTGCTCATCTTCCTCATCCTCCCTGAAGAGAGATCAGACAGAGAAAATTAATGACACAGCATGACTAATCTACACACACACACCATCACAGAGAGCCATTCACATTAAGACAGCTTCTCCCCTCTCTCTCTCACTTACCTGAATCTGTCATCCCCTCTCTCTCTCACTTACCTGAATCTGTCATCCCCTCTCTCTCTCTCACTTACCTGAATCTGTCATCCCCTCTCTCTCTCTCACTTACCTGAATCTGTCATCCCCCCTCTCTCTCTCTCACTTACCTGAATCTGTCATCCCCTCTCTCTCTCACTTACCTGAATCTGTCATCCCCCTCTCTCTCTCTCTCTTACCTGAATCTGTCATCCCCCTCTCTCTCTCTTACCTGAATCTGTCATCCCCCCTCTCTCTCTCTCTCTCTCTCTTACCTGAATCTGTCATCACCCCTCTCTCTCTCTCTCTTAACTGAATCTGTCATCCCCCCTCTCTCTCTCTTACCTGAGTCTGTCATCCCCCTCTCTCTCACTTACCTGAATCTGTCATCACCCCTCTCTCTCTCTCTTCACTGAATCTGTCATCTCCCTCTCTCTCTTACCTGAGTCTGTCCTCCCCCTCTCTCTCTCTCTTACCTGAATCTGTCACCCCCCTCTCTCTCTCTTACCTGAATCTGTCATCCCCCTCTCTCTCTCTTACCTGAATCTGTCATCCCCCTCTCTCTCTCTCTCTTACCTGAATCTGTCATCCCCCCCTCTCTCTCTCTCTCTCTCTTACCTGAATCTGTCATCACCCCTCTCTCTCTTAACTGAATCTGTCATCCCCCCTCTCTCTTACCTGAGTCTGTCATCCCCCTCTCTCTCTCTCTCTTACCTGAATCTGTCATCCCCCTCTCTCTCTCTCTTACCTGAATCTGTCAACCCCTCTCTCTCACTTACCTGAATCTGTCATCACCCCTCTCTCTCACTTACCTGAATCTGTCATCACCCCTCTCTCTTCACTGAATCTGTCATCTCCCTCTCTCTCTTACCTGAGTCTGTCCTCCCCCTCTCTCTCTTACCTGAATCTGTCATCCCCCCTCTCTCTCTCTTACCTGAATCTGTCATCCCCCCTCTCTCTCTCTTACCTGAGTCTGTCATCCCCCTCTCTCTCTCTCTCTTACCTGAATCTGTCATCCCCCTCTCTCTCTCTCTTACCTGAATCTGTCAACCCCTCTCTCTCACTTACCTGAATCTGTCAACCCCTCTCTCTCACTTACCTGAATCTGTCATCCCCTCTCTCTCTCACTTACCTGAATCTGTCATCCCCCCTCTCTCTCTCTCTACCTGATTCTGTCATCCCCCTCTCTCTCTCTTACTGAATCTGTCATCCCCCCTCTCTCTCTCTCTCTCTCTTACCTGAATCTGTCATCACCCCTCTCTCTCTCTCTCTTACCTGAATCTGTCATCACCCCTCTCCCTCTTACCTGAGTCTGTCCTCCCCCTCTCTCTCTCTTACCTGAATCTGTCATCCCCCTCTCTCTCTCTTACCTGAATCTGTCATCCCCCTCTCTCTCTCTTAACTGAATCTGTCATCACCCCTCTCTCTCTCTCTCTCTCTTACCTGAATCTGTCCTCCCCCTCTCTCTCTCTTACCTGAATCTGTCCTCCCCCTCTCTCTCTCTTACCTGAATCTGTCCTCCCCCTCTCTCTCTCTCTTACCTGAATCTGTCATCCCCCTCTCTCTCTCTCTCTTACCTGAATCTGTCATCCCCCTCTCTCTCTCTCTCTCTTACCTGAATCTGTCATCCCCCCTCTCTCTCT
>NW_024059674.1:258603-283172 GCF_016432855.1 Salvelinus namaycush | reverse complement strand
GGTGGAAAGCAGGGGGTTATCAGGGTGAGGTACCGGAACACATAGTGTGAGGTGAAAGCAGGTTATCCAGGGTGAGGTAACGGAACACATAGTGAGGGTGTTTTTTTTTTTATACTTTGTTTTATTGTAGGAACACAAAGAGAGAGAGAGATTTTTTGGTATGTGACAAATAAAATTTGATTTGATTGAAGTGCAATTCCCCTATTTTACCAGCAGAGGTGGGCTGTAGTTTTTTTACTTAACCTTAAAACTAGGCAGTTAAGAAAAATTATTATTTACAATGCGGCCTACTGCGGCCAAACCCTTACGACACTGGGCCAATTGTGCGCCGCCCATAGGACTCCCAATCACGGCAGGTTGTCATACAGCCTGGAATCGAACTAGGGTCTGTAGTGATGAGTGCTGTAGACGCTGCGCCAATACTGTCTAATACAACGTTTCAAACAAAAGGGGTGGTCGTTTTCTCTCACTTACCTGAATCTGTCATCCCTCTCTCTCTCACTTACCTGAATCTGTCATCACCCCTCTCTCTCACTTACCTGAATCTGTCATCACCCCTCTCTCTCTCTTACCTGAGTCTGTCATCCCCCTCTCTCTCTCTTACCTGAGTCTGTCATCCCCCTCTCTCTCTATTACCTGAGTCTGTCATCCCCCTCTCTCTCTCTTACCTGAGTCTGTCATCCCCCTCTCTCTCTCTTACCTGAGTCTGTCATCCCCCTCTCTCTCTCTTACCTCAATCTGTCATCCCCCTCTCTCTCTCAACTGAATCTGCTTACCTGATTCTGTCATCCCCCTCTCTCTCACCCCTACCTGCATCTGTCATCCCCCCTCTCTCTCTCTCACCTGCATCTGTTATCCCCCCTCTCTCTCTCACTTACCTGAATCTGTCATCCCCTCTCTCTCCTACCTGAATCTGTCATCCCCTCTCTCTCCTACCTGAGTCTGTCATCCCCTCTCTCCCTCTTACCTGAATCTGTCATCCCCTCTCTCTCCTACCTGAATCTGTCATCCCCCTCTCTCTCTCCTACCTGAATCTGTCATCCCCTCTCTCTCCTACCTGAATCTGTCATCCCCTCTCTCTCCTACCTGAGTCTGTCATCCCCTCTCTCCCTCTTACCTGAGTCTGTCATCCCCCCTCTCGCCCCTACCTGAGTCTGTCATCGTCCAGTCCTTCTATGATGGCGTTCCTGTCATTGACGATATCCACCAGCTTGACCATCAACTCCTCTTCTCTACGCCGGTCCCACGACGTCTTCAGCCGCTCTGCACATTAACACACCTCATGTTACTGACTAATACATTCTGATACAATCAGTATAAACACACACAACTTTTGCATTGTCCCCAACACACCCCCCACTCTCTCCTCACCAGGTTTGTCCCCAACACACCCCACTCTCTCTCCTCACCAGGTTTGTCCCCAACACACCCCACTCTCTCTCCTCACCAGGTTTGTCCCCAACACACCCCCCACTCTCTCTCCTCACCAGGTTTGTCCCCAACACACCCCACTCTCTCTCCTCACCAGGTTTGTCCCCAACACACACCCCACTCTCTCTCCTCACCAGGTTTGTCCCCAACACACCCCCCACTCTCTCTCCTCACCAGGTTTGTCCCCAACACCCCCCACTCTCTCTCCTCACCAGGTTTGTCCCCAACACACCCCACTCTCTCTCCTCACCAGGTTTGTCCCCAACACACCCCACTCTCTCTCCTCACCAGGTTTGTCCCCAACACACCCCACTCTCTCTCCTCACCAGGTTTGTCCCCAACACACACCCCACTCTCTCTCCTCACCAGGTTTGTCCCCAACACACCCCCCACTCTCTCCCCTCACCAGGTTTGTCCCCAACACACCCCCCACTCTCTCTCCTCACCAGGTTTGTCCCCAACACACCCCCCACTCTCTCTCCTCACCAGGTTTGTCCCCAACACACCCCCCACTCTCTCTCCTCACCAGGTTTGTCCCCAACACACACACCCCTCTCTCTCCTCACCAGGTTTGTCCCCAGCACACCCCACTCTCTCTCTCCTCACCAGGTTTGTCCCCAGCACACCCCCCACTCTCTCTCCTCACCAGGTTTGTCCCCAACACACACCCCCCCCCCTCTCTCCTCACCAGGTTTGTCCCCAACACACACCCCCCCTCTCTCTCCTCACCAGGTTTGTCCCCAACACACACCCCCCCTCTCTCTCCTCACCAGGTTTGTCCCCAACACACACCCCCCACTCTCTCTCCTCACCAGGTTTGTCCCCAACACACCCCCCACTCTCTCTCCTCACCAGGTTTGTCCCCAACACCCCCCACTCTCTCTCCTCACCAGGTTTGTCCCCAACACACCCCCCACTCTGTCTCCTCACCAGGTTTGTCCCCAACACACCCCACTCTCTCTCCTCACCAGGTTTGTCCCCAACACACACCCCACTCTCTCTCCTCACCAGGTTTGTCCCCAACACACACCCCACTCTCTCTCCTCACCAGGTTTGTCCCCAACACACCCCCCACTCTCTCTCCTCACCAGGTTTGTCCCCAACACCCCCCACTCTCTCTCCTCACCAGGTTTGTCCCCAACACACCCCACTCTCTCTCCTCACCAGGTTTGTCCCCAACACACCCCACTCTCTCTCCTCACCAGGTTTGTCCCCAACACACCCCACTCTCTCTCCTCACCAGGTTTGTCCCCAACACACACCCCACTCTCTCTCCTCACCAGGTTTGTCCCCAACACACCCCCCACTCTCTCCCCTCACCAGGTTTGTCCCCAACACACCCCCCACTCTCTCTCCTCACCAGGTTTGTCCCCAACACACCCCCCACTCTCTCTCCTCACCAGGTTTGTCCCCAACACACCCCCCACTCTCTCTCCTCACCAGGTTTGTCCCCAACACACACACCCCTCTCTCTCCTCACCAGGTTTGTCCCCAGCACACCCCACTCTCTCTCTCCTCACCAGGTTTGTCCCCAGCACCCCCCCCACTCTCTCTCCTCACCAGGTTTGTCCCCAACACACACCCCCCCCCTCTCTCCTCACCAGGTTTGTCCCCAACACACACCCCCCCTCTCTCTCCTCACCAGGTTTGTCCCCAACACACACCCCCCCTCTCTCTCCTCCCCAGGTTTGTCCCCAACACACACCCCCCACTCTCTCTCCTCACCAGGTTTGTCCCCAACACACACCCCCCACTCTCTCTCCTCACCAGGTTTGTCCCCAACACACCCCCCACTCTCTCTCCTCACCAGGTTTGTCCCCAACACACCCCCCACTCTCTCTCCTCACCAGGTTTGTCCCCAACACACACCCCCCTCTCTCTCCTCACCAGGTTTGTCCCCAGCACACCCCACTCTCTCTCTCCTCACCAGGTTTGTCCCCAGCACACCCCCCACTCTCTCTCCTCACCAGGTTTGTCCCCAACACACACCCCCCCTCTCTCTCCTCACCAGGTTTGTCCCCAACACACACCCCCCCTCTCTCTCCTCACCAGGTTTGTCCCCAACACACACCCCCCACTCTCTCTCCTCACCAGGTTTGTCCCCAACACACACCCCCCACTCTCTCTCCTCACCAGGTTTGTCCCCAACACACCCCCCACTCTCTCTTCTCACCAGGTTTGTCCCCAACACACCCCCCACTCTCTCTTCTCACCAGGTTTGTCCCCAACACACACCCCCCTCTCTCTCCTCACCAGGTTTGTCCCCAGCACACCCCCCACTCTCTCTCCTCACCAGGTTTGTCCCCAACACACACCCCCCCTCTCTCTCCTCACCAGGTTTGTCCCCAACACACACCCCCCACTCTCTCTCCTCACCAGGTTTGTCCCCAACACACACACCCCACTCTCTCTCCTCACCAGGTTTGTCCCCAACACACCCCCCACTCTCTCTTCTCACCAGGTTTGTCCCCAACACACCCCCCACTCTCTCTTCTCACCAGGTTTGTCCCCAACACACCCCACTCTCTCTCCTCACCAGGTTTGTCCCCAACACACACCCCACTCTCTCTCCTCACCAGGTTTGTCCCAAACACACCCCACTCTCTCTACTCACCAGGTTTGACCCCAACACACACCCCACTCTCTCTCCTCACCAGGTTTGTCCCCAACACACCCCACTCTCTCTCCTCACCAGGTTTGTCCCCAACACACCCCACTCTCTCTCCTCACCAGGTTTGTCCCCAACACACCCCACTCTCTCTCTCCTCACCAGGTTTGACCCCAACACACCCCACTCTCTCTCCTCACCAGGTTTGACCCCAACACACCCCACTCTCTCTCCTCACCAGGTTTGTCCCCAACACACCCCACTCTCTCTCCTCACCAGGTTTGTCCCCAACACACCCCACTCTCTCTCCTCACCAGGTTTGTCCCCAACACACCCCACTCTCTCTCCTCACCAGGTTTGTCCCCAACACACCCCACTCTCTCTCCTCACCAGGTTTGTCCCCAACACACACCCCACTCTCTCTCCTCACCAGGTTTGTCCCCAACACACACCCCACTCTCTCTCCTCACCAGGTTTGTCCCCAACACACCCCACTCTCTCTCCTCACCAGGTTTGTCCCCAACACACCCCCCACTCTCTCTCCTCACCAGGTTTGTCCCCAACACACCCCCCACTCTCTCTCCTCACCAGGTTTGTCCCCAACACACCCCACTCTCTCTCCTCACCAGGTTTGTCCCCAACACACCCCCCACTCTCTCTCCTCACCAGGTTTGTCCCCAACACACCCCCCACTCTCTCTCCTCACCAGGTTTGTCCCCAACACACACCCCACTCTCTCTCCTCACCAGGTTTGTCCCCAACACACCCCCCACTCTCTCTCCTCACCAGGTTTGTCCCCAACACACCCCCAACTCTTTCTCCTCACCAGGTTTGTCCCCACTCTCTCTCCTCACCAGGTTTGTCCTCACTCTCTCTCCTCACCAGGTTTGTCCCCAACACACACCCCACTCTCTCCTCACCAGGTTTGTCCCCAACACACCCCCAACTCTTTCTCCTCACCAGGTTTGTCCCCACTCTCTCTCCTCACCAGGTTTGTCCCCACTCTCTCTCCTCACCAGGTTTGTCCCCAACACACACCCCACTCTCTCCTCACCAGGTTTGTCCCCAACACACACCCCACTCTCTCTCCTCACCAGGTTTGTCCCCAACACACCCCCCACTCTCTCTCCTCACCAGGTTTGTCCCCAACACACACCCCACTCTCTCTCCTCACCAGGTTTGTCCCCAACACACCCCCCACTCTCTCTCCTCACCAGGTTTGTCCCCAACACACACCCCACTCTCTCTCCTCACCAGGTTTGTCCATGAGTCTCCTCAGCTCCTGCTCTACACTGGGCTGCTGTTCCTCTAAGTCCTGTGTCTTCGCTCTGCACACACACACGCACACACACGCGCAGAACCACACCACACACACAGAGATGTTAGAGGACAAGGAAATATCTGCTGTGTGTATTTTTGTGGTTCTGTGTGTGTGTGGTGCAGTGTGTGTGTGTGTGTGGTGTGGTGTGTGTGTGTTGCGGTGTGTGTGTGTCTGTGTGTGAGACTCACATGTAGACCAGTTCTGACTCTCTCCTCATGGACACCTGCTTGTTTCTGATGAGGTTGAACCATTCCACCATCAGGTCATCCATCACCACGTCCTCTTCTCCCTCTGAAACACACACACACACACACACACACACACACACACACACACACACACACACACACACACACACACACACACACACACACACACACACACACACACACACACACACACACACACACACACACACACACACACACGATTATCAACACAGTGGAATTTAAAAGCAGACTTCAAGATATTAAAGACATACTGACAGAGTTCAAGGTCATGAAACACTAGAGAAATATTAAGACACTATTTCCCCTACTCCCTCCCTCCCTCCCTCCCTCTCCCCGCCCTCCCTCCCTCCCTCCAGCCACCAGGGCTGTCTTTATTTCCTTCTACCGCCCATCAATCCCACAGAGACAGGAAGCTATCAGAGACTTCATTAGAGCCCGAAGTGGTGGAAATTCACCAGTCTCTTTTTGGGTCACATCCCCTCAGGCGACACCGACCCCAATCTCCCCCTCTCCTTCCCTCCTCACTCTCAGTCTCCCCCTCTCCTTCCCTCCTCACGCTCAATCTCCCCCTCACGTTCAATCTCCCCCTCTCCTTCCCTCCTCACGCTCAATCTCCCCCTCACGCTCAATCTCCCCCTCTCCTTCCCTCCTCACGCTCAATCTCCCCCTCTCCTTCCCTCCTCACGCTCAATCTCCCCCTCTCCATCTCTGTGAGTCTTACCCTCTTCATCCCTCCCTGCTCCCGTCTCCATCTCTCCCTCTGTGTGAGTCTTACCCTCTTCATCCCTCCCTGCTCCCTCTCCCGTCTCCATCTCCCCCTCTGTGTGAGTCTTACCCTCTTCATCCCTCCCTGCTCCCTCTCCCGTCTCCCCCTCTGTGTGAGTCTTACCCTCTTCATCCCTCCCTGCTCCCTCTCCCGTCTCCATCTCTCCCTCTGTGTGAGTCTTACCCTCTTCATCCCTCCCTGCTCCCGTCTCCATCTCTCCCTCTGTGTGAGTCTTACCCTCTTCATCCCTCCCTGCTCCCTCTCCCGTCTCCATCTCTCCCTCTGTGTGAGTCTCCCCCTCTCCCGTCTCCATCTCTCCCTCTGTGTGAGTCTTACCCTCTTCATCCCTCCCTGCTCCCTCTCCATCTCTCCCTCTGTGTGAGTCTTACCCTCTTCATCCCTCCCTGCTCCCTCTCCCATCTCCATCTCTCCCTCTGTGTGAGTCTTACCCTCTTCATCCCTCCCTGCTCCCGTCTCCATCTCTCCCTCTGTGTGAGTCTTACCCTCTTCATCCCTCCCTGCTCCCTCTCCATCTCTCCCTCTGTGTGAGTCTTACCCTCTTCATCCCTCCCTGCTCCCGTCTCCATCTCTCCCTCTGTGTGAGTCTTACCCTCTTCATCCCTCCCTGCTCCCTCTCCATCTCTCCCTCTCTGTGAGTCTTACCCTCTTCATCCCTCCCTGCTCCCGTCTCCATCTCTCCCTCTGTGTGAGTCTTACCCTCTTCATCCCTCCCTGCTCCCTCTCCCGTCTCCATCTCTCCCTCTGTGTGAGTCTCCCCCTCTCCCGTCTCCATCTCTCCCTCTGTGTGAGTCTTACACTCTTCATCCCTCCCTGCTCCCTCTCCCATCTCCCTCTGTGTGAGTCTTACCCTCTTCATCCCTCCCTGCTCCCGTCTCCATCTCTCCCTCTGTGTGAGTCTTACCCTCTTCATCCCTCCCTGCTCCCTCTCCCGTCTCCATCTCTCCCTCTGTGTGAGTCTCCCCCTCTCCCGTCTCCATCTCTCCCTCTGTGTGAGTCTTACCCTCTTCATCCCTCCCTGCTCCCTCTCCATCTCTCCCTCTGTGTGAGTCTTACCCTCTTCATCCCTCCCTGCTCCCTCTCCCGTCTCCATCTCTCCCTCTGTGTGAGTCTTACCCTCTTCATCCCTCCCTGCTCCCGTCTCCATCTCTCCCTCTGTGTGAGTCTTACCCTCTTCATCCCTCCCTGCTCCCTCTCCCGTCTCCCCCTCTGTGTGAGTCTTACCCTCTTCATCCCTCCCTGCTCCCTCTCCCGTCTCCATCTCTCCCTCTGTGTGAGTCTTACCCTCTTCATCCCTCCCTGCTCCCTCTCCCGTCTCCCCCTCTCCCTCTGTGTGAGTCTCCCCCTCTCCCGTCTCCCCCTCTCCCTCTGTGTGAGTCTCTCCCTCTCCCGTGTCCATCTCTCCCTCTGTGTGAGTCTCCCCCTCTCCCGTCTCCATCTCTCCCTCTGTGTGAGTCTCCCCCTCTCCCGTCTCCCCCCCCTCTGTGTGAGTCTCCCCCTCTCCCGTCTCCCCCCCTCTGTGTGAGTCTCCCCCTCTCCCGTCTCCCCCTCTCCCTCTGTGTGAGTCCTACCCTCTTCACAGGCACGTAGTTGTTTCTCCAGGTCCACTCCTTTCCTCTCCAACTCATTAACACTGTCCTCTATCTCCTGAAGCTCTCTGAGGATCTCTTCCTTCGGGATGTAGTCCGGTTTACCCTACACACACACACACACACACACACACACACACACATCAATCTAAACACACATCAATATAAACACCCAGGTACTAACATCCCTCATCGCGTCTCCATGTATTAAGGTGTTAAACCTACTGGTTTAGGTGTCTTGGTGTCTGTGTTGGAGCCGTTAGCTGTCGCTGAGCTCTTCCCTGTCAGGACGCCTGCTAGAGGAGACGCAGCAGAACACTGTGTTTTATGGGGAGCTGGGGAAGTGGGTTTATGTCTGTCTGTGTGTGTGTGTGTGTTTCTCACCCCATGTCCCAGGGCCGGTGTTCAGCGGGCTGGGTGAGGAGGCGTCTGGAGGGCTGGAGGGGGCCAGAGTAGACCCAGCAGGGACTGAAGCCTGGGGGTTTCCTGATCCGCCGGCCCAGGGCCGAGGCAGGGTTTCAGCCTTCTGAATGTCAGGGTGGAGGGGAGAGGAGTCTTTAGGTCCTACAGGCCTGGCGAGAGAGAGGAGGAGAGAGAAGGGGGAGGAGGAGAGAGATGGTGGTGGATTAGAGAGAAGAACAGAGGAAGAGGAGGGAGAGAGAGGAGGGAGAGGAAGAACAGAGATGTATAACAAGGTCTGTCTCTTCCTTTCCTCCCTGAATGCAATCTAACCTCTCATTTTCTCACAATTAGTTTTAACCTTCACCAGTCTCTCTCTCACCTTCCGTACGTTCTGAGAGTCTGAGGATAAGTAGGACTGAGGAGGAAAAGGAAGAAGAGGAGGATGAGGAAGAACGGTCATCTGAGGCCAGGGGGTGGGACTCTGAGCATGGACTTCATGTTGCACTAGGGGACGGCTTTATCCCCGACACACCGCAGGTCTGATGATGTGGGCGAGGAGGGAGGGGAGGGTCTTTGATCTCCGGTGGACCATCAAAACAGAGCGGCTTGGAGCGGCATGTACAAACCGCCTGCAGAACGAATGAACGGACGAGGGATGGAAAGATGAACGGATGAGAGATGGAAAGATGAACGGATGAATCCACGAGTACAGGTAATATGGCCAAGTGATTTTCCTCAAACTGTGGTGACCTACATTAGATGGGACCTCACACCCAGGTGACCCGTCTACAGTGGCTGGGACCTCACACCCAGGTGACCCTTCTACAGCGGCTGGGACCTCACACCCAGGTGACCCTTCTACAGCGGCTGGGACCCGACGCCCAGGTGACCCTTCTACATTAGATGTCCCCTCACACCCAGGTGACCCTTCTACAGCGGCTGGGACCTCACGCCCAGGTGACCCTTCTACAGCGGCTGGGACCTCACGCCCAGGTGACCCTTCTACAGCGGCTGGGACCTCACGCCCAGGTGACCCTTCTACAGCGGCTGGGACCTCACGCCCAGGTGACCCTTCTACAGCGGCTGGGACCTCACGCCCAGGTGACCCTTCTACAGCGGCTGGGACCTCACGCCCAGGTGACCCTTCTACAGCGGCTGGGACCTCACGCCCAGGTGACCCTTCTACAGCGGCTGGGACCTCACGCCCAGGTGACCCTTCTACAGCGGCTGGGACCTCACGCCCAGGTGACCCTTCTACAGCGGCTGGGACCTCACGCCCAGGTGACCCTTCTACAGCGGCTGGGACCTCACGCCCAGGTGACCCTTCTACAGCGGCTGGGACCTCACGCCCAGGTGACCCTTCTACAGCGGCTGGGACCTCACGCCCAGGTGACCCTTCTACAGTGGCTGGGACCTCACACCCAGGTGACCCTTCTAGAATGTAGAGTAGAATGTAGAGTAGAGTAGAATGTAGAGTAGAATACAGAGTAGAATATAGAGTAGAATACAGAGTAGAGTAGAATATAGAGTAGAATACAGAGTAGAATATAGAGTAGAATATAGAGTAGAATGTAGAGTAAAATGTAGAGTAGAATATAGAATAGAATATAGAGTAGAATGTAGAATATAGAGTAGAATATAGAGTAGTGTAGAGTAGAATGTAGAGTAGAATGTAGAATATAGAGTAGAATGTGGAATAGAATATAGAATAGAATATAGAGTAGAATGTGGAATAGAATATAGGGTAGAATGTAGAGTAGAATGTGGAATAGAATATAGAGTAGAATATAGAATAGAATATAGAGTAGAATGTAGAGTAGAATGTGGAATAGAATATAGAGTAGAATATAGAGTAGAATGTAGAGTAGAATGTGGAATAGAATATAGAATAGAATATAGAGTAGAATGTGGAATAGAATATAGAATAGAATATAGAGTAGAATATAGAGTAGAATACAGAGTAGAATATAGAGTAGAATATAGAATAGAATGTAGAGTAGAATGTAGAGTAGAATGTAGAGTAGAATGTAGAGTAGAATATAGAGTAGAATACAGAGTAGAATACAGAGTAGAATACAGAGTAGAATATAGAGTAGAATGTAGAGTAGAATACAGAGTAGAATACAGAGTAGAATATAGAGTGGAATGTAGAGTAGAATGTAGAGTAGAATGTAGAGTAGAATATAGAGTAGAATATAGAGTAGAATATAGAATAGAATGTAGAGTAGAATGTAGAGTAGAATACAGAGTAGAATATAGAGTAGAATGGAGAGTATACTTACTTGGAGGCAGGTTTGAGCCTGGACCGCCAGTCAGCAGGAGAGCTGCTGTTGTCTGCTGTTGCTAACGAGAGACAAGACAATATACAGCCCCCACAAACATTACATCAACCATAATAGCCACACATTATTACAGTGATAAGTGAAACCAGTGACAAGTGGATAACCAACTCGACAGAAAGGGCAAATGGTGCTCACCCATAGTGTTGCTGGGAGAAGCAGCTCCGGGGGCCTTATCTAGGGTTTTGTTCCCCAGTCCTGTTCTGCTGGCTGGGGTCGGGGTGGAGGTGTTGGGGGCGAGGGGGGCGAGGAGAGAAGGGTCTGCTTTTAGCTTAACTCTGCCCCCCCCAGTCCCCTTTTTAGGAGTCTCTGTCTCTTTCTTAGGTGTTTCAGCAGGGGCATGTCTGAGAGAGGGAGATCTGGGGGTCGAGGGGAGACACAGACAGGCCTTTCAACATCTTACAGACTCAAATAGTATTTCCTCAATTCCTAACATCTTAATTAACGTCTCGCTTCCTTCTCATATGCATTGGAAGAGAAGGTCCCTCCCCTCTGATTTGAAAAGGAGACAAGGTAAGAGGATGCAAGGAAAGATGAATTGAGGAAGGGCCATTGACCCCCACTGTATGATTGTCACATAACCATGTGTATGTGACAAATAAAATTTGATTTGATTTGATTGAAGTGCAATTCCCCTATTTTACCAGCAGAGGTCGGGCTGTAGTTTTTTTTACTTAACCTTAAGTAAGCACTGATGTTAGCACAAAAAAACAAAACGACCACCCCTTTTGTTTGGAAACGTTGTATTAGACAGTATTGGCGCAGCGGTCTACAGCACTGCATCACTACAGACCCTAGTTCGATTCCAGGCTGTATGACAACCTGCCGTGATTGGGAGTCCTATAGGGCGGCGCACAATTGGCCCAGTGTCGTAAGGGTTTGGCCGCAGTAGGCCGTCATTGTAAATAATAATTTTTCTTAACTGCCTAGTTTTAAGGTTAAGTAAAAAAAACTACAGCCCGACCTCTGCTGGTAAAATAGGGGAATTGCACTTCAATCAAATCAAATTTTATTTGTCACATACACAAAAATCTCTCTCTCTCTTTGTGTTCCTACAATAAAAACAAAGTATAAAAAAAAAAAACACCCTCACTATGTGTTCCGGTACCTCACCCTGGATAACCCCCTGCTTTCACCCTCACTATGTGTTCCGGTACCTCACCCCGGATAACCCTCTGCTTTCACGCTCACTATGTGTTCCGGTACCTCACCCTGGATAACCCCCTGCTTTCACCCTCACTATGTGTTCCGGTACCTCACCCCGGATAACCCTCTGCTTTCACGCTCACTATGTGTTCCGGTACCTCACCCCGGATAACCCCCTGCTTTCACGCTCACTATGTGTTCCGGTACCTCAGAGCACCCCGGATAACCCCCTGCTTTCACCCTCACTATGTGTTCCGGTACCTCACCCCGGATAACCCTCTGCTTTCACCCTCACTATGTGTTCCGGTACCTCAGAGCACCCCGGATAACCCCCTGCTTTCACCCTCACTATGTGTTCCGGTACCTCACCCCGGATAACCCCCTGCTTTCACCCTCACTATGTGTTCCGGGACTTCCCGATCTACAAATGAAGCACTGCCTAACACTCCATAGTTGATTCAAATGATCAAAGCTTGATAATTAGTTGATTATTTGAATCAGCTGTGCAGCGCCACGGCACAAACCAAAACGTGCACCCCTTTGGGGTCCTGAGGAGAGAGTTGAGTTGTGAGAATGTCTCACCTGTTCTCAGTCTTCTTCAGTCCTACAGGGTGCCAGGGAGGACTGGAAGCAGCAGCTGGTGGTGTGGTGTTGTCTGTTAGTTTCTTAGTGATGACAGCAGCTGGTGTTGTGGTGTTGTCTGTTAGTTTCTTAGTGATGACAGCAGCAGCTGTTGTGGTGGTGTGGTTGGTGGTGTTGTCTGTTAGTTTCTTAGTGATGACAGCAGCTGCCTGGGTCTTGGTACTGCAGTCTTCTTTAGATGGAGAGGCTTTCACATCACCATCCATCTTGAAGACAACTCTACCTCTACCCTGAACCACATCCCTGTCCCCACCTACCACCACATTCACACCCTTATCCCCACCCCAACCCTTATCCCCACCCTTATCCCCACCCTTATCCCCACCCCAACCCTTATCCCCACCCTTAGCCCCACCCTTAGCCCCACCCCAACCTGAACCCTTATCCCCTCCCTTATCCCCACCCCAACCCTTATCCCCTCCCTTATCCCCACCCTTAGCCCCTCCCCAACCTGAACCCTTATCCCCACCCTTAGCCCCTCCCCAACCTGAACCCTTATCCCCACACTTAGCCCCTCCCCAACCCTTATCCCCTCCCTTATCCGCTACCCCACCGCCACCCAAACTCACTACCACACTCACACCCTGGCCAACCCCCACTACTGTCCCCTGCGTGCCGGCGTTGGGGACTTTATTTGTGGGTCGACTCTGTGCCTGAGTCTGGCCCTGGTTCTCCTGCCCAGTAGGGGCGTTCCCAGACTGGAAGAACTGGAGCCGTGCCTGCTGGGTCTGGGATGCTGTGGGAGTGGTGGCGCTAGTTGTAGTGTTGAAGCTCCGTGGGACTGTGATGGGTCCAGAGGCTGCAGGGCTTACTATGCCCAGGGAGGAGAGCCCCGGGCTGGGCCGCGAGGAGGAGGCAGAGGGGATGATGGGTCCAGAGGCTGCAGGGCTCACTACGCCCAGGGAGGAGAGCCCCGGGCTGGGTCGCGAGGAGGAGGCAGAGTGGGTGGTGGGTCCAGAGGCTGCAGGGCTCACTATGCCCAGGGAGGAGAGCCCCGGGCTGGGTCGCGAGGAGGAGGCAGAGTGGGTGGTGGGTCCAGAGGCTGCAGGGCTCACTATGCCCAGGGAGGAGAGCCCCGGGCTGGGCCGCGAGGAGAAGGCAGAGGGGGTGTTGGTTTTGGATCCGTCGGATTTGGAGCTCAGCCAGCTAGGGCCAAATTTGGAGGGGGTACTGGTGGGTGTCGGAGCTGGGGTGGATTTCGGGGGGTCTGTGTATTTGGGTCCGGGGGTATTCCTGGAGAGGTCTGAGAGAGGGGTGGTCTTGACAGTGGGAGGAGGGTGAGGGGTGTATTTGGAGGTAGGGGTAGTAGGGTTGTTTTTGGGCAGGTCTGAGAGAGGGGTGGTCTTGACAGTGGGAGGAGGGTGAGGGGTGTATTTGGAGGCAGCAGGGGTAGTAGGGTTGTTTTTGGGCAGGTCTCGGAGAGGGGTGTGTGTTGGCAGTGCCCCCTGGGGGTGGTGGTGGGAGGTACAGATGAAGGAGCCTGGTGTTGGTCCAGGTTTACTGTTACCAGACAGTAGAGTGGTGGAACACTCACTACACCTGGAGAACACAGGAACAGACATGACATAGAACACAGGAACAGACATGACATAGAACACCTATATATGGAGAACACAGGAACAGACATGACATAGAACACAGGAACAGACATGACATAGAACAACTATATATGGAGAACACAGGAAGTTGACCCTTTAACCCTTTCAATAGGTGACTGGTAAAATAACACATGGTACATCTCCATATACAGTTGAAGTCAGAAGTTGACATACAATCAATTTGTATTGGGTAGCATTGCCTTTAAATTGTTTAACTTGGGTCAAACGTTTCGGGGAGCCTTTCACAAGTTTCCCACAATAAGTTGGGTGAATTTTGGCCCATTCCTCCGGACAGAGCTGGTGTAACTGAGTCAGGTTTGTAGGCCTCCTTGCTCGCACACGCTTTTTCAGTTCTGCCCACACATTTTCTATAGGAATGAGGTCAGGGCTTTGTGATAGCCACTCCAATACCTTGACTTTGTTGTCCTTAAGCCATTTTGCAACAACTTTTGAAGTATGCTTGGGGTCATTGTCCATTTGGAAGACCCATTTGCAAACAAGCTTTAACTTCCTGACTGATGTCTTGAGATGTTGCTTCAATATATCTATACAATTTTCTTTCCTCATGATGCCATCTATTTTGTGAAGTGCACCAGTCCCTCCTGCAGCAAAGCACCCCCACAACATGATGCTGCCACCCCCGTGCTTCGCGGTTGGGATGGTGTTCTTCGGCTTGCAAGCCTCCCCCTTTTTCCTCCAAACATAACAATGGTCATTATGGCCAACAGTTCTATTTTTGTGTCATCAGACCAGAGGACATTTCTCCAAAAAGTACGATCTTTGTCCCCATGTGCAGTTGCAATCCGTAGTCTGGCTTTTTTTAATGGCGGTTTTGGAGCAGTGGCTTCTTCCTTGCTGAGCGGCCTTTCAGGTTATATCGATATAGGACTCGTTTTACTGTTGATATAGACAATTTTGTACCTGTTTCCTCCAGCATCTCCACAAGATAATTTGCTGTTGTTCTGGGATTGATTTGCACTTTTCGTACCAAAGTCCGTTCATCTCTAGGAGACAGAACGCATCTCCTTCCTGAGCGGTATGACGGCTGCGTGGTCCCAGGGTGTTTATACTTGCGTACTATTGTTTGTACAGATGAACGTGGTACCTTCAGGCATTTGGAAATTTCTCACTTTTTCTGAGGTCTTGGCTGATTTCTTTGATTTTCCCATGATGTCAAGCAAAGAGGCACTGAGTTTGAAGGTAGGCCTTGAAATACATCCACAGGTTCACCTCCAATTGACTCAAATTATGTCAATTAGCCAATCAGAACCTTCTAAAGCCATGACATCATTTTCTGGAATTTTCCAAGCTGTTTAAAAGGCACAGTCAACTTAGTGTAGGTAAACTTCTGACCCACTGGAATTGTGATACAGTGAATTACAAGTGAAATAATCTGTCTGTAAACAATTGTTGGAAAAATGACTTGTGTCATGCACAAAGTAGATGTCCTAACCGACTTGCCAAAATTATAGTTTGTTGACAAGAAATTTGTGGAGTGGTTAAAAAAAAACTAGTTTTAATGACTCCAACCTAAGTGTATGTAACCTTCAGACTTCAACTGTAGTTAACCCTTTCAATTGGTGACTGGTAAAATAACACATGGTGGAGTAATTAACATGGTGAAGTCTTACCTGGCACAGGTCCTGTGATACAGGCTAGATTGTTAGAGTAATACATGTTACATTAGGAGAGCGTTAACATGGTGAAATAGTCAAGTCTTACCTGGCACAGCTCCTGTGATACAGCCTCCCATCCACTAGGTGTCTCTGGACCAGATGAACGTGTTTATTACACACGGAACACTTACTGCTCAGAGTCCCCGTCTTATTGGAGCGCTCCGACAACACATCCTTCTGGGGGGGGGACAGATTAGCCTTCTGTTAGTTACAACAGGCTCAGGAGTATTTAACCTAGGGGCCGCAGCCCCCTAGGGGTTATTGGAGGAACTACAGTGGGTCTGTGAAACAATTATTATTTTTATTACTAATCGCTAGAAACAAAACAGAAAACAAAAATGTTGAATTACAAACCTACACTAGAAAAGAGGAGAATCTTATTGTATTCCTCAAATCGTTACATTGAGCTAATTATCTGACATCGGCTTTGACAATAGAATCAAATCAAAGTGTATTGGTCACGTGCACAAGGTACAGTGAAATGCTTGCTTTGCTAATAACTCTTCAACAATGCACTACAACATCAATATCTATCAAGAATCAAATACCCAAATGCAAAAGTCCAAAAATAACAACTAGTAACAATAATTAGCTTGTTAATAAGATGAATCAAGCTGGTTACAACTGGGCCGGAGTGAAACCCTACAGGAGGGCATCTCTCCAGGAACAGGACCGGAGTGAAACCCTACAAGAGGGCATCTCTCCAGGAACAGGGCCGGAGTGAAACCCTACAGGAGGGCTTCTCTCCAGGAACTGGGCCGGAGTGAAACCCTACAGGAGGGCTTCTCTCCAGGAACTGGGCCGGAGTGAAACCCTACAGGAGGGCATCTCTCCAGGAACTGGGCCGGAGTGAAACCCTACAGGAGGGCATCTCTCCAGGAACAGGGCTGGGAAACCCTGGAGAGACTATTTAAAGGAGATCCTTACCTGCGCTGCCCTGTCTGGTCTGGTTGAGGATTTGGGTGAGGAGGAGGAGGGAGGGCGGTTCTCTGTAGCGGATTTAGAGGGGGAAGAGGCGGGGAAGACCTTGGAGACAACTGCTTGGTTCTTTTTCCCAGAAGGCCCCTCTTCTGTGGACGCCTCCGCTGGACGCTTTATCCCCGCCATGCCGCCAACTACACACACACACACACACACACACACACAACTTGATCAAAGTTCATCACAGTATGTGTGCCCATATCATGTGGGCAGCATGTGGGCAGCGTGTTGGCAGCATGTGGGAATCATGTGGGCAGCATGTGGGAAGCATGTGGGCAGCATGTGGGCAGCATGTGAGTATCATGTGGGCAACATGTGGGCAGCATGTGAGTATCATGTGGGCAGCATGTGAGCAGCATGTGAGTATCATGTGGGCAGCATGTGGGAAGCATGTGGGAAGCATGTGGGCAGCATGTGGGCAGCATGTGAGTATCATGTGGGAAGCATGTGGGAAGCATGTGGGCAGCATGTGGGCAGCATGTGGGCAGCATGTGAGTATTGTGTGGGCAGCATGTGAGTATCGTGTGGGCAGCATGTGAGTATCGTGTGGGCAGCATGTGAGTATCGTGTGGGCAGCGTGTGGGCAGCGTTTTGGCAGCATGTGAGTATCAGGTGGGCAGCATGTGGGCAGCATGAGAGTATCATGTGGGCAGCATGTGGGCAGCGTGTGGGCAGCATGTGGTCAGCATGTGGTCAGCGTTTTGGCAGCATGTGAGTATCATGTGGGCAGCGTGTGGTCAGCATGTGGGCAGCATGTGAGTATCATGTGGGCAGCATGTGAGTATCATGTGGGCAGCATGTGAGTATCATGTGGGCAGCATGTGAGTATCATGTGGGCAGCATGTGAGTATCATGTGGGCAGCATGTGAGTATCATGTGGGCAGCATGTGAGTATCATGTGGGCAGCATGTGGGTATCATGTGGGCAGCATGTGAGCAGCATGTGAGTATCATGTGGGCAGCATGTGAGTATCATGTGGGCAGCATGTGAGTATCATGTGGGCAGCGTGTGTGTATCATGTGGGCAGCGTGTGAGTATTGTGTGGGCAGCGTGTGAGTATCGTGTGGGCAGCGTGTGGGCAGCGTTTTGGCAGCATGTGAGTAGCATGTGGGCAGCATGTGAGTATCATGTGGGCAGCATGTGAGTATCATGTGGGCAGCATGTGAGTATCATGTGGGCAGCATTTTTGCAGCATGCGAGTATCATGTGGACAGCATGTGGGCAGCATTTTGTAAGCATGTGAGTATCATGTGGGCAGCATGTGGGTATCATGTGGGCAGCGTGTGGGAGGCGTGTGGGCAGAGTTTTGGCAGCATTTGAGTATCATGTGGGCAGCATGTGGGCATAATGTGAGCAGCATGTGGGCAGCATGCGAGTATCATGTGGGCAGCAGGTGGGTATCATGTGGGCAGCATGTGGGCAGCTTGTGAGTATCATGTGGGCAGCATGTGGGCAGCGTTTTGGCAGCATGTGAGTAGCATGTGGGCAGCATGTGAGTATCATGTGGGCAGCGTTTTTGCAGCATGTGAGTATCATGTGGACAGCATGTGAGTATCATGTGGGCAGCGTGTGGGTATCATGTGGGCAGCGTGTGGTCAGCATGTGGGCAGCATGTGAGTATCATGTGGGCAGCATGTGAGTATCATGTGGGCAGCATGTGAGTATCATGTGGGCAGCATGTGAGTATCATGTGGGCAGCATGTGGGTATCATGTGGGCAGCATGTGAGCAGCATGTGAGTATCATGTGGGCAGCATGTGAGTATCATGTGGGCAGCATGTGAGTATCATGTGGGCAGCATGTGAGTATCATGTGGGCAGCGTGTGTGTATCATGTGGGCAGCATGTGGGCAGCTTGTGAGTATCATGTGGGCAGCATGTGGGCAGCATGTGAGCAGCATGTGGGCAGCATGCGAGTATCATGTGGGCAGCAGGTGGGTATCATGTGGGCAGCATGTGGGCAGCTTGTGAGTATCATGTGGGCAGCATGTGGGCAGCTTGTGAGTATCATGTGGGCAGCATGTGGGCAGCGTTTTGGCAGCATGTGAGTAGCATGTGGGCAGCATGTGAGTATCATGTGGGCAGCATGTGAGTATCATGTGGGCAGCGTGTGGGCAGCATTTTGGCAGCATGTGAGTATCATGTGGGCAGCGTGTGGGCAGCGTGTGGGCAGAGTTTTGGCAGCATTTGAGTATCATGTGGGCAGCATGTGGGCAGCATGTGAGTATCATGTGGGCAGCGTGTGGGCAGCATGTGGGCAGCAGTTTGGCAGCATGTGAGTATCATGTGGGCAGCATGTGAGTATTATCTGGTCAGCATGTGAGTATCATGTGGGCAGCGTGTGAGTATCGTGTGGGCAGCGTTTTGGCAGCATTTGAGTATCATGTGGGCAGCATGTGGGCAGCATGCGGGCAGCATGCGAGTATCATGTGGGCAGCATGTGGGCAGCATGTGGGCAGCATGTGGGCAGCGTTTTGGCAGCATGTGAGTATCATGTGGGCAGCATGTGAGTATCATGTGGGCAGCGTGTGAGTATCATGTGGACAGCGTGTGAGTATCATGTGGGCAGCATGTGGGCAGCATTTTTGCAGCATGTGAGTATCATGTGGGCAGTGTGTAAGCAGCATGTGGGCAGCATGTGGGTATCATGTGGGCAGCATGTGAGTATCATGTGGGCAGAGTTTTGGCAGCATATGAGTGTCATGTGGGCAGCATGTGGGCAGCATGTGGGCAGCATGTGGGCAGTGTTTTGGCAGCATGTGAGTATCATGTGGGCAGCGTGTGGGCAGCATGTGAGTATCATGTGGCAGCGTGTGGGCAGCATGTGGGCAGCAGTTTGGCAGCATGTGAGTATCATGTGGGCAGCATGTGAGTATTATCTGGTCAGCATGTGAGTATCATGTGGGCAGCGTGTGAGTATCATGTGGGCAGCGTGTGAGTATCGTGTGGGCAGCGTTTTGGCAGCATTTGAGTATCATGCGGGCAGCATGCGGGCAGCATGTGGGCAGCATGTGGGCAGCGTGTGGGAGGCGTGTGGGCAGAGTTTTGGCAGCATTTGAGTATCATGTGGGCAGCATGTGGGCAGCATGTGAGCAGCATGTGGGCAGCAGGTGGGTATCATGTGGGCAGCATGTGGGCAGCTTGTGAGTATCATGTGGGCAGCATGTGGGCAGCGTTTTGGCAGCATGTGAGTAGCATGTGGGCAGCATGTGAGTATCATGTGGGCAGCGTTTTTGCAGCATGTGAGTATCATGTGGACAGCATGTGAGTATCATGTTGGCAGCGTGTGGGCAGCGTGTGGGCAGCATTTTGGCAGCATGTGAGTATCATGTGGGCAGCATGTGGGTATCATGTGGGCAGAGTTTTGGCAGCATTTGAGTATCATGTGGGCAGCATGTGGGCAGCATGTGAGTATCATGTGGGCAGCGTGTGGGCAGCAGTTTGGCAGCATGTGAGTATCATGTGGGCAGCATGTGAGTATTATCTGGTCAGCATGTGAGTATCATGTGGGCAGCGTGTGAGTATCGTGTGGGCAGCGTTTTGGCAGCATTTGAGTATCATGCGGGCAGCATGCGAGTATCATTTGGGCAGCATGTGGGCAGCATGTGGGCAGCGTTTTGGCAGCATGTGAGTATCATGTGGGCAGCATGTGAGTATCATGTGGGCAGCATGTGAGTATCATGTGGACAGCGTGTGAGAATCATGTGGGCAGCATGTGGGCAGCATTTTTGCAGCATGTGAGTATCATGTGGGCAGCGTGTAAGCAGCATGTGGGCAGCATGTGGGTATCATGTGGGCAGCGTTTTGGCAGCATTTGAGTATCATGTGGGCAGCATGTGGGCAGCATGCGGGCAGCATGCGAGTATCATTTGGGCAGCATGTGGGCAGCATGTGGGCAGCGTTTTGGCAGCATGTGAGTATCATGTGGGCAGCATGTGAGTATCATTTGGGCAGCATGTGGGCAGCATGTGGGCAGCGTTTTGGCAGCATGTGAGTATCATGTGGGCAGCATGTGAGTATCATGTGGGCAGCATGTGAGTATCATGTGGACAGCGTGTGAGAATCATGTGGGCAGCATGTGGGCAGCATTTTTGCAGCATGTGAGTATCATGTGGACAGCGTGTGAGTATCATGTGGGCAGCATGTGGGCAGCATTTTTGCAGCATGTGAGTATCATGTGGGCAGCGTGTAAGCAGCATGTGGGCAGCATGTGGGTATCATGTGGGCAGCATGTGAGTATCATGTGGGCAGAGTTTTGGCAGCATATGAGTGTCATGTGGGCAGCATGTGGGCAGCATGTGGGTATCATGTGGGCAGCATGTGGGCAGCATGTGGGCAGCATGTGGGTATCATGTGGGCAGCATGTGGGCAGCATGTGAGTAGCATGTGGGCAGTGTTTTGGCAGCATGTGAGTATCATGTGGGCAGCGTGTGGGCAGCATGTGGGCAGCATGTGAGTATCATGTGGGCAGCAAGTGGGCAGCATGTAAGCAGCGTGTGGGCAGCATGTGGGTATCATGTGGGCAGCAAATGAGTATCATGTGGGCAGCAAGTGAGTATCATGTGGGCAGCATGTGGGCAGCATGTGGGCAGCATGTGGGCAGCATGTGGGCAGCATTTCATGTGTATGTAATGCTTGCACATGTTTACTAAATATGTATGTGTGTATGTGTACTACTCACTAGGTGATTTGCCATGGAAGTAGTTGTAGTATTGTGAGACATATGTCAGAATACTGAGTCTGTCTGGTATCTTCAGGGCCACCATGTCCTCAGCATCTAACAGAGCTGGGATCCCCAACTCATCCTCCGCTACCCGGAACGCCTGGGAACACACAGATATATAGAAGGCTGGAACACACAGACAATATATAGAAGGTTGGAACACACAGACAATATATAGAAGGCTGGAACACACAGACAATATATAGAAGGCTGGAACACACAGACAATATATAGAAGGCTGGAACACACAGATATATAGAAGGCTGGAACACACAGATAGATAGAAGGCTGGAACACACAGATAGATAGAAGGCTGGAACACACAGATAGATAGAAGGCTGGAACACACAGATAGATAGAAGGCTGGAACACACAGATAGATAGAAGGCTGGAACACACAGATAGATAGAAGGCTGGAACACACAGATAGATAGAAGGCTGGAACACACAGATAGATAGAAGGCTGGAACACACAGATATATAGAAGGTTGGAACACACAGATAGATAGAAGGCTGGAACACACAGATAGATAGAAGGCTGGAACGCACAGATATATAGAAGGCTGGAACGCACAGATATATAGAAGGCTGGAACACACAGATACATAGAAGGCTGGAACACACAGATACATAGAAGGCTGGAACACACAGATATATAGAAGGCTGGAACACACAGACGATACATAGAAGGCTGGAACACACAGACGATATATAGAAGGCTGGAACACACGGATAGATAGAAGGCTGGAACACACAGATATATAGAAGGCTGGAACACACAGACGATATATAGAAGGCTGGAACACACAGATAGATAGAAGGCTGGAACACACAGATAGATAGAAGGCTGGAACACACAGATATATAGAAGGCTGGAACACACAGACGATATATAGAAGGCTGGAACACACAGATAGATAGAAGGTTGGAACACACAGATAGATAGAAGGTTGGAACACACAGATAGATAGAAGGCTGGAACACACAGATAGATAGAAGGCTGGAACACACAGATATATAGAAGGCTGGAACACACAGACGATATATAGAAGGCTGGAACACACAGATAGATAGAAGGTTGGAACACACAGATAGATAGAAGGTTGGAACACACAGATAGATAGAAGGCTGGAACACACAGACGATATATAGAAGGCTGGAACACACAGACGATATATAGAAGGCTGGAACACACAGATAGATAGAAGGCTGGAACACACAGATATATAGAAGGCTGGAACGCACAGATATATAGAAGGCTGGAACACACAGATACATAGAAGGCTGGAACACACAGATACATAGAAGGCTGGAACACACAGATATATAGAAGGCTGGAACACACAGACGATACATAGAAGGCTGGAACACACAGACGATACATAGAAGGCTGGAACACACGGATAGATAGAAGGCTGGAACACACAGATATATAGAAGGCTGGAACACACAGACGATATATAGAAGGCTGGAACACACAGATAGATAGAAGGCTGGAACACACAGATAGATAGAAGGCTGGAACACACAGATATATAGAAGGCTGGAACACACAGACGATATATAGAAGGCTGGAACACACAGATAGATAGAAGGTTGGAACACACAGATAGATAGAAGGTTGGAACACACAGATAGATAGAAGGCTGGAACACACAGATAGATAGAAGGCTGGAACACACAGATAGATAGAAGGTTGGAACACACAGATATATAGAAGGTTGGAACACACAGATAGATAGAAGGCTGGAACACACAGATATATAGAAGGCTGGAACGCACAGATATATAGAAGGCTGGAACACACAGATACATAGAAGGCTGGAACACACAGATACATAGAAGGCTGGAACACACAGATATATAGAAGGCTGGAACACACAGACGATACATAGAAGGCTGGAACACACAGACGATACATAGAAGGCTGGAACACACGGATATATAGAAGGCTGGAACACACAGATATATAGAAGGCTGGAACACACAGACGATATATAGAAGGCTGGAACACACAGATGATACATAGAAGGCTGGAACACACAGATGATACATAGAAGGCTGGAACACACAGATACATAGACGGCTGGAACACACAGATACATAGACGGCTGGAACACACAGATACATAGAAGGCTGGAACACACAGATACATAGAAGGCTGGAACACACAGATACATAGAAGGCTGGAACACACAGATATATAGAAGGCTGGAACACACAGATACATAGAAGGCTGGAACACACAGATACATAGAAGGCTGGAACACACAGATAGATAGAAGGCTGTACACCTGGGAACAAAGAGATATCAGAAGGTTGGAACGTCTGGGAACACAGAACAAGAAGGCATGACAACGCCTCTCCCCCCTCAGGAGACTGAAAAGTCTTGTCATGGGTCCCCAGATCCTCAAAGTTTTACAGCTGCACCGCTGAGAGCAGCTTGCCGTGCTGCCAACTGCTTGGCATCCATCCACAAGGCGCTACAGAGGGTAGTGCGTATGGCCCGGTACATCACTGGGGCCGAGCTTTCTGCCGTCCAGGACCTCTATATCAGGCGGTGTCAGAGGAAGGCCCTAAAAACTGTCAGACTAAATCCACCCAATTCATAGACTGTTCTCAGTCTGTGTTACCGTACGGCAAGCGATAACAATGTACCAAGTCTGGAACCAACAGGACCCTGACCAGCTTCTACCACCAAGCCATAAGACTGTTAAATAGTTAACCAATAGCTACCCAGACTATCTACATAGGACCTCCATTACCTCGTACCTCTGCACATGGACTCAGTACTGGTACCCCGTGTATATAGCAAAGTTATTACCTCGTACCCCTGCACATGGACTCAGTACTGGTACCCTGTCTATATAGCCAAGTTATTACCTCGTACCCCTGCACATGGACTCAGTACTGGTACCCTGTGTACATAGCCAAGTTATTACCTCGTACCCCTGCACATGGACTAAGTACTGGTACCCTGTGTATATAGCCAAGTTATTACCTCGTACCCCTGCACATGGACTCAGTACTGGTACCCTGTATATATAGCCAAGTTATTACCTCGTACCCCTGCACATGGACTCAGTACTGGTACCCCGTGT